>NC_056725.1:1792315505-1792540505 GCF_019279795.1 Protopterus annectens | reverse complement strand
GGGAAAACTTGAATGAGGAGGTCAAAGATAGAATCAGAGGGGCTCCAGCCAATTGCCACAGAATGTCAGGGGTAGGGAGTGAGAAGAATGCCAAAGAAACTGAAAATAAAGGCATAGAAAACAATGGTGCAGCCAGTATGTCTGTATGGTACAGGTACATGGGCAGTGAAGGCAGAGCAGCTGAGAAAACTAGAGGTGATGGAGAAGAAGTGCCTAAGATGGGTGGCAGGTTGCACATTGTGTGACAAATGAAGGAATAACTACATTAGAGCACTATCCAAAACAGCTGCAGTTGCAGAGAAGGTCTGTCCACATGTGCAGGAAAGCAGAAGAAGGTTTGGAAGACACAGGAAGAAGGCAAGAGAAAATTAGGATGTCCAGCAAAGAGGTGGATGGATGGTTTGAAAGAAAACATGTGATAAACATACATGACTGTTGAAAAAGGTAAGAGAATGGAACTGAATTAAGAGACTGATGAGATGACACAACATCCTTACCCCATGTAGAAAATGGGAAGAGGGGAGATGATGATGATGGTGAAGATTATGATGATGATGATGATGATGATGAAGAAGAATACCTCCTGGATGCTCCATTACTGATCTCATGTCTCTCAAGTTCATTCCACTTGCTTCTGACTCTATAAACATCATCCTCAAAATTGTAATAAATTATAACATATGGGAAGCTCAGTTCCAATTATTTGGAAAATACTACCTTATACTCACCAACAAAAGAGTAAAATTTGCTGAACCAAGCAATTTCAAGCCTATAACCATTTTAAATCCATGCCCCAAAATAATTGAACAGATAGTGCATGAACAGTTAAATGATTTCTTAGATCCAGTCACTGTTCTTACACAGTCCCCACTTAAATTCGGCAAATGTTCCTTGGTTAGTACAACACTGGCAGGAGGGAAGTCAACACAAACAAGAAATAGCTGCTACATTGTTTTTCAACTTCTGGATATATTCAGTGTTGTTAGGCATACCTGTCTACCTATAGTGCTGGTGGCAGTATGTGTTCACGAATATAATATCAAAGGTTTTTCTAACTATTTGTTAGACAGAAATTATAAAGTGAAATAAAAAAACCTGTATACCCTGGTAAATATATCCCCCCCAAACCTTTTTTTTTTTTTCAAGGTTTCTTACTTGGACAGTTTTTTCCATGGTTTCAGTGCTGGAACTTTCAAACTAAGAAGTTATGCTTCATATGGTCACAGAAGTAAAATCTGTAACAGGAAGTTGCAATCTGTTAAAACCTGAAATAGCACTAGGAAGCCTTCCCTGCACCCCCTGTCTGGAGGACTTCACCCTCACTACCTTACTTATATGTGCTAACTCTGAGATGCCACACCCAGGGGAAGAATGTATACCGATTTCCATGTGCCACCATAACACATGGGTTACAAGTGTGCATGTATGTGTGTGTGTGTGTGTGTGTGTGTGTGTGTGTGTGTGTGTGTGTGTGTGTGTGTGTGTGTGTGTGTGTGCGTGCGCACGTGTGTGTGTGTGTGTGTGTGTGTGTGTGTGTGTGTGTGTGTGTGTGTGTGTGTGTGTGCGCGCGTGTGTATACCTATATATATATAAGTGTATAACCCATCCAAAAGTCTGATTAGTCTTGTCATTTACTAATGCATCATGCTGCTTTGCAGCTAACATTGTCTACTATCAAAAGAAGTGTGACCTTACAAATTCAAGTACAGAGACATGACCCAGTAAACGAAAAGCTGCTTACTCTGGAAGCTATATCTCCCAAAAGGCATTCCTCTGAGTTCTGTAAATGAAGCTTATTTTCCATTTTTTGTCAATAATTTGTCTCATCAATGAACAGCTTTGTAAAAAGAGTGGTCCTTAGCTGATACCACATTTCTTTGTAAAAACATGCCTCAAATTTGTGCTGCACACAGTTGGGTATAAGCTGGATTCATGTAACTAGAAGCACAGCATGCAGAATTTCAACTTCATCTAAATTCCAGTAGAAGTAAATTCATTCTGTTGTTACACTGTTACAGTACCCACTCCTCAAAGATATGCAGTTATGTTAAGTATGTTGTTATGTTAAGTTTATTTTCTCACAACTGTACCATTACTAAACATATCTGAGAGAATTCCAGATCCATTAATAATGCCAGGATATAAAATAAATATTCAGACAAGTACAATGTTCTGCTTGAGTTTTATTGTCACATTGGGACTGTAATTAATTGTTTTAAGTCAAGTACTTAAGTCAGATATAGTCATGTCTAATTTGTTGGATATGAGCACCTATCACTTTTATTGATTTATAATAAGTGAGGGGAGTCATATCTATGAGTATGTTTCAGTTAGTTTGCTCAGAGAGTGTGCCATTCAATCATTCCTTCAATAAAATAGCAATACCTCCAATCCTTTTATGAGTTCTAGCCTATATAAAAATAGCTTAACCCAGAATATTTATTTCAGTATTCTCTATATGTCTTTAAAAAGGTTTCTATCAAACATATTATGACATGGTTTTAGAGTCAAAAAGGAATTTATTTTTTAATAACTGTGAATGTGTGTCTGCTAATATTGTTGCATTTTTTTGAGTTGTGAAAATGATGTTCTATTGTTTTGGATCTTCTGTTATAATCCCTGATACCCATCAGCATGATTTTTTATCTTAACTTCGTTTTGCTATATGGTTTACATACTGTTCAATGTAGAAAATCCTGGTTATGTGATGTCTCAGAAGGATATCCACCAGATGTCCTTCAAGGATGCATCTGCAGTCATAACAAATGGGTTGTCCTGTCGTCAGGCAGCCCTTCGGTCGGCCGGATTCCAAAGTCTGGGTCTGGCTTCGGCTGGTGTCGCACTTCACCCGACGTCATCTCTCCTGGTCTTCGGGTATAAAGGCATCAGCCGACGCCATTTTCCTCAGTCTTTCTTGCCGCGTGGTGCCCGAAGCAGAAGCTGTTCGCAAGTGCCGGTCGGTCAGATCCAGAGATTACTACTTCCGAATACTACTTCGAAGACTTCTAAAAGCTAAGTACCCCGTTGGGGACTCTTTCTTGCCTCAGCCGATGTCAGAAAAAGTAAATAATTGTTTAACTTGTGGGAAACAAATACCTCATAAGGATTTCCACTCGTACTGCCTACCTTGTTTAGGCCCAGACCACGACGTAGCAGCCTGTTTAGCCTGTGCTTCCTTCAACCGACGAACGCTTAGGCGTCGGTCGGAGTTTGCTGAACAGTTTTTCGGCTCAGATTTTGCGTACATTATGCCGTCGGATCCTCCGACTACTCAAATTGTTAAAAAACGCAAAGAAAAAGACCGACACTCGCGGTCCACGGTTTCGGCCGAAACCACGGTTAAGCAAACCGCGAGTGTCTCGGTTTCAGCCGAAACCGAGCAAACGGGTCAATCTTCAGCCGAATCCATGACTACTACCGAGGCTCCTGCTACCCTAGTTGAATCGGCCTCTGAAGTTTTGCCTACTAATGTGGTTTCTATTGAATTATCAGACACCATCCCTTTGGATGTCTCTACCCCAGCACGTGGTGCTGCTAGGCCTCCTGCAGCCATGTCTATTAAGGCCTTTGCCAGGGCTAAAGCTGCCAAAACTGCTAAATCAGTGCCTGTTAAGCCCCCCTCACACAGGCCCAGTTCCAGTTCACAAATGCTTACTTTGGCAGAGGATCTCATCTCCTTAATTAGGGGATCCCAATCTCACCCAGACAGGGCCTCTCAGCCTCCAGAAAAGAGACCTAGAGCAGAGCCCCCAGAACCAGTGTCCTCTGATGATTCTTCGGATGACTCAGACAATACAGACCATCCAGAGGCTCCTTTTTCTACTTATGAAGATTCCGATGCTGAAGAATCTATTCCATCTGCCTCTCCACCTGAGGAATTTTCCTTTGGGGAAACCTTACATGCCATGAGAGAACAATTCCAATGGCAGGGACAAGATTTCTCAGATTCAAGAAAAAGGCTTAGGACCTTTCTACACTTACCACAACATAGGCCCTTAGCTATACCTCCAGTTCTGCCTGTTGTGGATGATGCATTTAATGATGTTTGCACTGCTCCTGATACTCTACCCCCAGCCCCTGCCAAACCAGATAGGTTTTACAGGGTACCAGACACTCATCACCACCTATACAAAGCCCCACTTGCAGATCCTGAGACTATCTCCCAGGGGCCTAAGGCAGTAGCTTCGACCTCAGCAAAAAACCCTCTCCCTTCTGAAAGGGAATCCAGGTCCTTAGAGAGATGGGGGAAAAAAGTTTACACCTCTGCTACTCTCTCAGCTAGAGCTTTGAACTGTCAGTTTCATATGATCCAATACCAAGAGTTTATGCTTGATCAGTTAACTAAGAAATTGTCCTCTGATGACTCTCTAGATAAGAAATATGTTTTAGAAATGGTGAATAACATTCAGCAGGTTAGTAACCATTCTTTAAAATGTGGCTATGATGCACTGGAGGCTTCATTTAGATCAGCCATGACTGGCACTGTTATAAGAAGGCATGCATGGTTGAAAGAACAGGTCTTGCCAGATCATGTTAAAGCAAAGCTGTTAGATGCTCCTATGGATAAGGCCAGTCTATTTGGTACTCCTGCTCAGCAAGTAATGAAGAAAATGGAAGAGAAGGCAAAATCTGTTCAAACAGTTAAGGATTTCTTACAGGTTCAGCCCCCAAGGTTTAGCAGGAACTGGCCTTCCAAAAATTGGTCCTTTCCAGACTCCTCAAAATCTCAAAGAGGCAGGAATAGACGTGCCAGAGGCAGAAATCAATCCAGAGGAGGTGCCTACAGAGGACGCCAGTGGCAAGGCAATAACCAGCGAGACACAGACACAACCACTGCCACTGCACCAGGACAATCACAGTGACTTGGCTCTGACACCACCTACCAGGGAACAAATAACAGCACCTTTAGGCGGGAAGTTAGCATTATTTTCAAAAAATTGGCACTATATCACAAAAGACAAGTGGATGTTGCAGACCATAGACCAAGGCTACAGGTTTCACTTCCACACCTTACCAGTGAAAAGAGGAATGCCAAACCTACCTCCAAATCAAAAAACAGAAGCTCTAAAACAGACAGCTCAATTAACAAAGATGAGAGCTGTGGAAAGAGTACCACTAACAGAACAGGGCAAAGGATTCTACTCCAGACTCTTCCTAGTACCAAGAAAAGAGAAAAGTTGGAGACCTATTCTCGACCTGTCCGTCTTAAACACATTCATCATTGTCCCAAAATTCAAAATGCTGACCCTTCAGCAACTTCTTCCCATGCTGGGCAAGGAGTTTTGGCTGGTAACTCTAGATCTCAAGGAGGCATACCTGCACGTCCCCATACGACCAAATTGCAGAAGATACCTCAGATTTCTTGCAGGATCAGAGCATTATCAATTCTCAGCATTGCCCTTTGGCTTATCTACTGCGCCCAGAGTATTCACAAAATGCCTGGCATCAGTAATCGCTCATTGCAGGCTACAGGGAATCCAAATTTATCCATACCTGGACGACTGCCTGATACAAGCGGACAACAAAAGCAAACTGACAAAAGACTTGCAAAGAGTCATTTGCTTACTACAAGCCCTGGGATACACAGTCAATTTAAAAAAGTCAAGACTGATACCATCCCAAACAAGAACATTCTTGGGTGCGGAATTGGACACAGTAAAACAGATGGCATTCCTAACTGCAGAAAAACAAGAACAACTCCCTCTTTACTTCTTGGCATTAACAAAACAGAACAAACTAACAGCAAGAAAAGTACTACAGGCCTTGGGCTTCATGGCATCATGCATAATCCTGGTCCCCCATGCCAGACTGCATATGAGAAAGCTACAGTGGTACCTAAAGAATTTATGGTCTCAACACAGGCACAGCTTAGAAACCGAAATCCCACTAATCCCATGCCTGAAGCAGGAGTTCCTATGGTGGGCTCAAGCATGCCAGTCAAACCCAGGCTTGCCATTCCACAAATTCCAAGCAAGCCAAACCATCACAACGGACGCCTCAGATCTAGGCTGGGGGGCACACATGCTGGACAAATGCATACAAGGATTATGGACTCCAGACCAACTGCACCTGCACATAAATCAAAAAGAAATGCTGGCAGTAAAACTAGCAATCCAGAATTTCAGACCATTCCTCAAAGAAGGCCATTTAATGATAAGGACAGACAACACCACAGTCATGTGGTACATCAACAAACAGGGAGGCACTCATTCATACCCCCTATGCAGAATGACTCTGGACCTTTGGAATATGGCTCTGAGCTACAACATCCAGTTACAGGCAATATTTGTACCGGGAAAAGAAAACATCCTAGCAGACATGTTAAGCAGAACTACCTCGGATGCTCACGAATGGATGCTACACCCGGACATCTTCAAGGCCATCACAAAGAACTGGGGAATGCCTCAAATAGACCTATTCGCATCCCCACTCAATCACCAGCTCAAGAAATTCTGCACGAGGACATACCACCCACTAGCATGGAAGGTGGACTCTCTATCCTTCAGTTGGAAAGGCCTGACAGCATATGCATTTCCACCTCTCCCTTTGATGCACAAGGTACTACTGAAAATCAAAGAGGAACGCCCAAGGATAATCCTGATAGCTCCAAATTGGCCAAGACAACACTGGTATCCATTGCTGAGGAGCATGTCTCGGGGGAGGACGTGGACAATACCCCTGATGCCTTTGATGTTAACTCAGAACAACTACAACATCATGCATCCAAACCTAAAAACTCTGCAACTGACTGCCTGGAACATCACATAACAACAGCTAACCCAGACTTATCCCAAAGGGTTAAAGACATTATCCTTGAAGCCCGCAGACCTTCGACAAGAAGGAACTATGCAGGAAAATAGAAAAGGTTTGTCATTTGGAGTACTGAAAGAGGAAAAGATGTGTCAAAGATAGACATTGCTAACATCCTGGAGTACTTGGCAGAGCTTCTACATACAGGCCTGTCCTATTCCTCCATCAAGATACATGCATCAGCTATTTCTGCAGAATACAGCTTCGATCCCCCTGTCTTTTCACATCCTCTACTCAGGCAGTTCCTCAGAGGTATCAAAAATGTAAAACCTCCTAGGAAACCACCATTACCAGCATGGGACTTGAACTTTGTGCTAGAAAAATTGACACTCCCTCCATTTGAACCAGCAGCAACAGCAGACATTCAACACCTATCATGGAAAACTGCTTTCCTACTGGCAATTACTTCAGCAAGAAGGGTTTCTGAACTACATGCCTTAATGGCAGTGCAACCCTTCCTAATCTTCCATCAAGATAGAGTGTCCATGAGAACTAATCCTACATTTATGCCTAAGGTGGTATCCAGAGTGTCTTTAAACCAGGCCATCCACCTACCTACCTTCTTTCCCAATCCACAGAACAGGGGGGAAAGACTGCTGCATACCTTGGATGTACATAGACAGTTACGCTACTACCTGGACAGAACCAAAGGTAACAGAAAAACTGACCAGCTTTTAGTAGCCTATGCAACAGGAAGGGAAGGAAAAGCAATTTCCAAACAGACAATCTCTAAATGGATAGGAAATTGCATAAGATTCTGTTACTCTTACCATGGAAAGCAAATTCCACAGAACATAAGACCTCACTCTACAAGGGCTACAGCCACTACCACAGCTTTCTTACGAGGAGTGGCCACCAAGGACATTATTGAGGCGGCTACTTGGACCTCCGTGCATACATTTGCCAAGCATTACAACTTACCTCTATATTCTAGATCCCGAGCAGGGTTTGCCACTGCTGTTTTACAAGGGATCCTAACTACACCATAATTCTTCTTCCTCCTCCCCTACTTTGGCTATGGTATTCTACCCATTTGTTATGACTGCAGATGCATCCTTGAAGGACATAGTACAGTTTTGTACCTACCATAAATGTAGATGTCCGAACAGGATAGCATCTGCAGTCAGAATTACCCACCCTCCTTCCCCTCTATGGTACTCCTAGGGTATTTACCTTCCTAATAGCTAGCTAGGGGGGGATCTCTTATGGTGTATTTGTTTGTATATATGTACATACATGCTTATTTTTTGTATTTGCCTACTATTTTTTTGGAAACATTGGCATTTATCCAAAATTTAGTTTTCTAAGAGGGCAACTGGCATCTGGGGCAAGAAACACTGAGGAAAATGGCGTCGGCTGATGCCTTTATACCCGAAGACCAAGAGAGATGACGTCGGGTGAAGTGCAACACCAGCCGAAGCCAGACCCAGACTTTGGAATCCGGCCGACCGAAGGGCTGCCTGACGACAGGACAACCCATTTGTTATGACTGCAGATGCTATCCTGTTCGGACATCTACATTTATGGTAGGTACAAAACTGTACTTTTCCTGTAATAATTAGCTGACTATTATGGTAAATCTTTACTGAATATATAAAATGAAGTGTTAGAAAAGTAGCCTTCAATCTCTTCAGTAGGGGTTCCTTTGCACTGGTACTTATTGATGTTTGTTCATGTCCCAGTGCTTATGTTCTTTCATCAAAGAGCCAATCCAGCCCTGTCTCATGTCTTTTCAGGAAATGCACACGCTGTACTCCATTAGGCATCTATCTGGCTCTTGGAATACATGTTAAGAAATGAAAGGACACAAGTAGAGTTATTATGCAGTCAGAGCCCACAGCATACTTTGCACTGCAGCATATGCTTTACAACATTCTTTGTTATTGGTAGTAGTATTCTGCAAATGATGTGAGAGCTGTGTATGCAGATCATGTTTTTTTTTTCTCTGTCTGTACATGATATGTAGTTTAATCCAGTCCCGTATATTACTGCATAACAGCTATAGGTATGCTGGTGGCCTAACCTGAAGGCTTTTTTTTGACAGTTGGAGTTGCAATAACTTTGTTTTGCTATTACTCAGCTGTATCTATATTCAACATTTCTGTCCCTTAGAAGATATTATTACATCCACAGATAGATTCAGAAAGGTGTTTCATTTAGAACCATTTGTCTAATATGCTAGGCCGCACTGTAACATCTGTCCAACACAAACTAATTGTGATTAGTCTAGACTTAAACTACATTTCTTAGAAAGAGCCATTCCTTGGACTGATGTAGTACTTTATATACTTTAATTTGCAACAATTAAAGTAGCGATGAAACAATTTTATGATACTAATATTAGAAGCAGCACTAATCAAGAGTTATACTTAAAATATGCATGTGTACACAAAGAATTATTTTCCATGTTTTATTTACTTATTGTGCCAATAATAAGATGAATTTGTCATTGAATATGGTTATTGTTTTACAGGTATGATACTTTTTTCATTATGCAGTCCTGTGTAGTCTTGCACTTTGCTCATTAGAGCCTGGGTTGTGGCTGAAAAGTGTCTTCTAGCTTCTGTATCTACCTAGTTACCAAATAAATAAATTCATACATAAGTAAATTAAAAGGCTTCATTCATTTTCACTTGAACAATAACCAATGATATTCATATATTCAGAATTCATTACGTGCACTACATTGCCTGAGTGTTATTTGGATAACAACAATCTTGTCTTTTCACTAATTATTTACAATGAACAATTGTATAATGTTTTCCTACAGGCAGAAACCAAAATGCTTCAGGATTCTAATGAGTTACTTCAAAAAAGTATCAATGTAAGTCAACATTTCTGTTATATTTTAACATGTTCATTTTCTGTACCATCTTCTGTCTAAACTCTGCAACATCTTTGACATTGTGTTTAAAATATGTGTAGTACTGTTAAACAGATCCTGCAGAAAACTTGTTGTCCTTGCAATAAAGATCAAATTGAAGTGCTTTTACTAAGTTTTCATTTCTCAATAAATGAGTATTTGAGTGCATCTTTACAACTTTTCTGAATCCTCTTGACTCATCATTCGGCAAAGTGAGCTGTATGGTTGCTCCAGTTCCATTAGTGGCCAGTGACTCTTCGTACCTTCTATGGCTGGTCCAGTTCCTTACTTCTGCCAGATAACCAATACCAGAAAAATGGGCAATATTAAATGGACATGATTTTCTTATGAGTGGGTGCCAGGCTTAACATTGCTACACTAATTATTGACTCTGTTTATTATGGAGTGATTCTGGGAATATTGCACTAAAGATCAAGATTATGCTGCCTTGGGGGTTTCTGTTTTACCTGAGATAGTGTGATTTTACAGTTGGTATATGTAAGTTTAACAATATGTAGGGGAGGCTGGTGCTAGGGCTGTTTCCTCTGCAAAAAGCTTTTGTATGTGAATGATTTTTGAAAGTAGTTTACATTGGAGTGGTTTAGAGGTTTTGTGACCCTGTTTTGTAAGGTGATTGCAAAACTGCCTTACTTTCTTTAGTTATCCTTATAAGGTCTACTTTTAAAGGTTGCATCTCATTACAGATGCTGGCTGTGCCATATAGGATTACTATTCCCAAATGTTCAATATAGTCTAAATGAGTTTGCTATTAATATACATCCTACTTCCATTTCCAACTTTCACCAATGCCTCAACAATTTTTCTTTAGCGGTCTTTAGCTTCTTTGATGTTGTACAACTTTCCTCAGAGAAACATCTCAGATATAAGCTCAACGGGATTTTATCTTATGTTGGAAAAGTTTCAGTTTTTGAACCAACATGTTTATGCAAATGTTCAGAAGAGATGTTGGCTTAAAGGTAAAAGTAATCTGATTTAAAGTATGCCTCTTAGGAGATACTCTGTCAATGTAGTGGTTATTAGTAGTGCTAGAATAATTTCTAAACTGCAGACACTTTATATTTTTTTGTTTGTTTGACACTTGTTAACCAGGATAGTCTGAATGGGTCACATAACCCATTTTCAGTGGAGGCCCAGGGAGAAGAGCTGCACATTTAGACATTTAGGTACATACAGAGATAGATTGTAATTTTTACAACAATAATGTTATTTAAGACTTGAAAACAATACATTTAGGTACATACTCGGATAGAATACAATTTTAAAACAAATAATGTCAGTTAAGACTTTACACAATACATTATAAGCAGATTAGAGTTGGCCAGTTGCTTAGAGTTTTGCTTAAAATTTAATGTAACTTCTAAAATATTATTTCTAAAATATTACAATGTATTAACAATAGAATACTTGAGAAGATAATAGTTGATGGACACGGCATCTTGTTAACATGAGAATAGGTTTACACTAGATTATATGAATTACTTAGAGAAGTGGAGATATAGCATATAAGTTTTGCAGAGTTATAAATTTAAAGAGGTTTAGAAAGACAGAAAGAAGAACACAGTGTAAGGTTAGGAGGAGGGGAGGAGAATTCTTGGTGAGGTTTCATAGGTCTACAGGGGGTTAAGAGAGACTGCAGAGAACAAGGAAGGTGGGGCAGAGGAAGCAGAGGTAGAGGGGTTAAGCATGTGCAGAGCCATAACTTATTTAGGTTTTCTTTTAGAGAGGCTTTACAGAGGGGCAGGCTGGGAGTTGATCTGGTGGTTAAATTGAGAGAATTCCAGAGTTTAAAAACAGAATAAGAGTAAAGACACTGACTTGGTCGTTTAGAAGGTTTGGAGATTTCTAGCTGGTTTTTGTTTTCTGATCTGAGTGATCTGCTTGGTATGTAGTGTCTGACAAGCTTATCCAGGGAAGGTCAAGCACTGTGTTTGTAAATTAAGTTATGTATAATAGCAAGTTGTCTGTATGCTAGTTGGTTGGAGAGTTCATGCCAATTTAGTTCCCATAGTGGTTTACAGTGGTGTATATGGTATTTGGAGTTAGTAGTGAACTTTGCAGCTTTGTTGTTGCATTGGTCTATTTTCGTCTTTGTGGAGTTTTGCAGGTTGGTGAGTATACAAAAAACATAACATAGGGAAGGGAGAAGGAAGGTTTTTCTAAGGGTAGTCTTGGTTCTTGTAGTAAGGAATTGCCTATATCTGTAGAGAAGTCCTAGCTTTTTGTGGGTTTTCTTTATGTTTTGCTGGAGATGCGGGTTGAAGGTGACTTTGTTATCGATAATTACACCAAGTAATTTTGTTTCTTGTACTCTTTCAATGATAGTGTTGTTGACTAAGTGGATGTTAAACTGGTCAGAGCTGAGGGTGGTATTTTTGGGGTGAAAGACCATGTGTTTTTTTTTTTTTTTTTTTTTTGGGATTCAGATAAAGTTGGGCATCTGTGAACCACGACTCAATAGCAGTAAAAGATTTTTGAGTTTTATGGAATAGTTCTGGGAAAGTCCGAGAGGTGGAGATTATGGTGGAAACATCTGAATACTGAATTACTGTTCCAGGGGACGAGGAGGACTTTTTTGCTTTTGTTCACTAATTTAGTTATTTCATTACAAAATGTTTTGAAAGAGAAAATATTTTGTTCAGTTTTGTTTAGTTTCCATGTGTTCCAGGCTAGGTTTCTTTGTTTCATCTGGTTAATAAAGTCTTTGGTTATTCATGCGGTTGTATTTTTTTTACCTTTTTTATTTGTACAGAGACTGGAGTATTGAGTATTTTTAGGAAGGTAGAACTGAAATACCGGGCTGCATTGAGAGGTAGTAGTTTTAAGGGTGGTTGACTGAATTTAGTTGTGTTTCTAAATTCTTTCAGTGAGTGTGTTTTTGGATGGCGGATACTGGCTTTGTTGGCATATGTGTGAAGATTGTCACTGAGACAGAGACCTGAGGAGGAAACGTTTTTTGGGTGAGAGACTAGAATCCAATCCAATGTAGAATGGGAACTGATGTCTTTATTGAATCATATTGGGCTTGTGATTAGTTGAGTAAAACCATACAAAAATGCTATTGGTGAGAAAGTCAATTGTGATAGAATACCAATCGATATTCATGTCACCTAGGATGACTTTTCTTGTTTGATATTTTGTGATGTCCAAGGTAATATATCTTCCAGAATAAGTATGTTGCTTCCAGGTGGAATATACACCACAATGATACAGTTTTTGTATCATTGAGGTTCAATGAGGCTATAAGGATCTCGACACTGGAAAAGGTGGGTATACTATTTGAGTAGGGTGTAATGTTGAGTATGGAAGGATACAGAAGGGCGATCCCTCTGCCTTTCTTTTCTGGTCTATCTACTCTATAAATGGCATAGTTGGGAGGTATCATTTCTGTATCTTTTATGTTGAGGTGTAGCTATGTTTCTGTTAGGGCTGGTATATCTGGTTTGTTTTGTTCTATCAATGTATTCAGAGAGGTTATTTTGTTGCATATACTTCTTAAGTTCAAAGTAATTAAATTTAGGTTTTTAGTGTCTTTTTTGTTAGCATTTTAGTTTCAACCTGGGTTTGGATGTACATCTCCACTTTGCAATAGGATGAAAATTAGATAAGTGTAGAATGAGTCATGTTTTGTAATATGGGTTGGATTTGAGGGTATAAAATGGGGTTTGAGGGACAGAGTAGTTGTATATGGGGGATAAAGATATATGAGAGGGTATAGTGAAATAACCAAGGAGAGATGTCAGAGTAGTAGTTTTGTTTGTAAGGTAGGTTTGTGGTTGAAGTTACTGATGTATAAGAGTATGTGGCAGTTTGGTAGGATAGAGTTGTAAAGCTAAGGATTATTAGCAATAAAGTTAGACATGAAAAAAGTATCATATATGGGGAAATAAGTAGCAGTGATATATAGAGAAAATTTGGTCAAAAGTTACTGACTGATCAAAGGTATTGATATCTAGAGAAAATTGGTCAAAATTATTGAGTAGTAGGGTTTAAAGTAAGCTTAAGTTTCTATGTGCAGTGAAATGCTTATAGGTGAAGGTTTAGATTAATTGGTGTTTTGTTAAATTGTGTAGAGGGAGGTAATATAGTGTGGAGGCATTTGATTTGTCACTGTTGATTGTGGGTGGAGTGTATGTAGGTATAAATGTAGGAGTAGTAGGGGTGGGTGGAATTTGGGGGTAAGGTAGGGGAACGGAGTGGGAAGAGCCTGGCCAGCTTGCTACATCCTCCCTACATGATTTTCTACAAGAACAGAGTATCATAGTAAAATAAACCTTTTTCATGTCTGTTAGCTACTGACAAGTTAATTAATTTATGTTTCATTTTTCCTATTTTGACAGAGGGGAATCCCCCCACCAAAAAAAGGGTTCCACAAATGTCATAGTTACTTTGCCTATATGACTAATCATATACAAATCTGCTAGTAAACCTACAAAAAAGCATTGCTTGCTCTGCTTACAGCAGAATAGTGGCTGCCTTTCAAGACTTATTCAGCAATGTACCCTTCTGTAATTGTGCACCTTTTGGAGGGGTTCTATTGAATACTTTCACAAGACACTACAAGCTAGATGTGATCTTTAGACCTTGATCTTTCTTTGTAGCAACAGTCATGAGGTATGATGGAGACCCTTTGTGGATAAGCATGGGACTCTATACTACTGGTTGATGGATGTCCTTTCCCAGATATAAACATTATGAGTTTTCCATAACAAAAGATAGAATGAACAGGTCTATCCCTGTCACCATACCAACCCTCCTTTCTCTTGCCTCACCACAGACCTGATCTAGGGATATTTGTCTATGGTGTTTTGTTAATGTGCTCTACTTTTGAGTGGAGCACCTGACATCTGAAGCATAAGCTGGTTGGCAGAGCATTATGCTTAGAGTGGTAAATAACCTGAGGAAGTTATCTATATGGTTTATGGTAAGAACATAACTTCCACCTGTCTAAAAGTATTCTTTCATTGACAGAAAATGGATCTTGCCTTAGCCTGTTGCAAGTAGAGGAAGCATGCCTTTATATTTCTATAAGCCCGTCATGCAGGCAGTTCCTAATTTTCACAAAGTTCATTCAAAATTTAAATCTGCAACTTTGCCATTGGAGCTACCACAGCCACAGATTGTTTGCCAAATATTAAGCTACAGTCTTTGCACAGCCCAGATAACACAACAGTACCATCTTCCCACATTTTGGTGAATGAATGTAGCCACATTGTTGCACCATATCACACTGATGATTTTATTGAACCATTTCTGTGTATCGCCATAAATTACATAATGTTGTGCCTGTTTTCTTGCAACATCAGTGACATTTCTTGGATTTTTTACCGAATTAGTTCAGAGGATTATTTTTCTGCTTCAGGACAAGCAAATGAACATTCAGTCTTTGATGACAGATTGCACTGAACAATATGCTAATACTGCAAGACATTATCTAAGGCTTGTGGCTTACACATCTTTTATTCTGCTGCCTTTCTTATGCAAAAATTGCACATGAGAAGGTGTAAGTGGCCTCTTAGGTATCTATTGCACCAGTCTTTAGAGTTTCTGGAAAGGGTGATATTACTGCCACTACCAGTGAAAAAGGAGCTTTGCTGGTGGATGGAATCAGTCAACTTAGCCAAAGGGATGCTTTTACTTCCTCTAAAAATAACTTAGCATTTGCTAACTTATTCTTTGAATTATGTGTGGGGAGTCCATTTTAATAAACATTCAGCTTAAGGCAACTGATTTCAGTACAAACGGTCTCTTAATATCATCCTGGGGAAAATTAAAGCATTTTATCAAGCTCTAACAGCCTTTTAGGACAGCTTCATTCCTGCTGTCCTTCAAACTGACACAGAGAATGCTATAGTAATATGGTACAGCAGCAAACAAGGGAGTGGTCATCTTTCTAGGTCTTCAAAGAGACTATGTGTATCTGACATAAGGCTGTTTGATACAAACTTCAACCTTTGGCTGCACATCTTCCAGTTTACTAGAACCAGTTGACAGACTCTGTCAACAGACTTGTAATGAATATAAATGAAATCTGATGTTTTACTGAACTGTACAGAAGCAAATGGTGGCAGATGTGGATAGGTCTGTCCTATATCTATCTCAGCAATAAGCCCAATCCCTTTTGTTCCATCATTCCCTCCAAGTCAAGGAAATTGAACGCTCTTCCATTTCTCAGGAATCCATCTCTGCTGTAGCCTGTATATCATTCTTTAATTTCCTCTAATTTTGAATGTATTTCTTAAAACAAAACTGAACAAAAACATTCTAATCCCATAGCTCTGTCCTGACCAAGGTTTTGTCTTTTTATTCAATTTTTTTTCACCATGCCTGCTTCTACAGAAGTCCATGCTAACCCAGAGGCGGGGTAAAGTGCTGCACTCCATTCTCAGGATACTAAATCTTTCTGTTTTAATTTTTCAGTCATTATATTATACCCAGTTTAAATGTCCTACTTCGAGGAAATATCATCTTCAGAAATGGAAAATATTTATTTTTTGGGCAACCTTGAGCATCCTCTAAAAGCCTAGATTCTTTGAATTGTTCACTTCCAAGTATACTAGATTATGCTAACCATGTTTTTGAGTTAACCCCCTACATTTTTTGTCAAAGTACATATTTCCAGAATATCTGTTTGTGTTCCGTTTTATCCCTAGACAGCAGAAAATCCATATCTTAAGGTATTACTTATGGGTATTCTATATGTAGGGCAACCAGGGTGACAAATGTTGGCTTTGTGTTACATGAATTTCCTGATAGAAAAGTTTAAGTTAGCTCCCTTTGAACCAGCTGATTCTGTAAGCATTGAATACCTTGCCTTTTGTCCTGCAAAGGAATGTTTTTATAAAGTTAGTTAACTGGTTATTTCAATTAAACAAGATTTACAAACCCACATAAGATTTTTACTGTTAGATTACGTTTCATAAACTAGTTTATATTTGACTCAGCACTGGGGATTTGTGTACGACAAATGCAATTTATTTTCTTTTGGTTCAAAAAGTCAAAGACAGCCTATGTGCCAATGCTGGATTTATGTCAAAGACTTGTGCCACCAATATCTTCACAGGCCTGAAACCTGGAACAGCCTTCACAAAGAAAAGGGGCACCTTTAGAAAATTAACTAAGCCAAGGGAAATCAGACTTTGTGTAATCCCAAATATAATGCTTTTCTTTTACAGTGAGGTCTTTTTGAAGATTTGCTGTTATGGTAAGTCTGTCAAAATACTGTAGTTTTCAGCCATGTGAAAACATACAGTTATCCAATGCCTTCCTAAGGCTAATATTGATACTTCCTTTTCAAATTTCAGGTGAACTGACGTTTTGTTACCTGTTTCTAAACTACAGAAGAAAATCACACATTTCCACATACGTTTCCTGCTTACATTTTCACAACAAAATCAGGAACAATCATTATGAATTCACATCAAGTCATTGTGTGAGAAAGGTGCTCATAGCAGCATCTGACCACATTTACTCTGCATTTATTTAGGAGGATGGAATAGCAGGTATTTTCTTATATCCGTCAAAAGCCTTTGACTCTTAACTGCTGTTTTCCTTAATGAATGCTTGTCCATCAAAAGAATTGGTGTGCAAAACATAAATTGGTTCGGGAATTGCAGACAGCAAAGTGGGCCAAGCCCCTATCTGAACCTGCACAACTTCAATATGGTGTACCTCAATGGTGAATTATTCACCTGCTGTCTGGTTGGTCTTTAGGGAGGGTCATTGTTAGCATTAAATTATACCATTTTGGATTACTTGCATTCTATATCCCATTTCCAGCAAGTTTTTTCTTCCATTAGTGGCTATTTTCACCTAAGGGGAACTAACACATGTCTTATGCCAGTCAGATACAAACATAGTTACTATGATGGTCCCTTTTATATTATCCTGCAATTATACTTCACTCTTTTCAGCCACTGTCAATGCATTTGGAGTACTATTAGTCTACAGTTGTATCTGAAAGGCTTTTGTGTAAGTGGTCTCATGCTGCAGCCACTTTTTTTCTTCAACCACCATCACAGAAATTATCAAAGAAAAAGTTGTGTCCACAAAGTTCATTAGCAAGTGTACTTCTGGTAGGTAGGTGGGGCTAAAGGATTACCACATACAATGCTTGTTGTAAATTCCAGCAGGCCACAAAGTTAAGATGCTTAAAGACTTTAAACCTCCACTTTGAACTCCTACCTAAATTACAAACATTTAAATGCTCTATTGAAAAAGTCAAAACTATGTCTATAAGCCCAAGGATGATGACAAAATACAAAAAATTAATGCAGCTGTTCAAAATAGAGGTAAAGATACACACAGGCAAAAGATTGCAGGCTCCTGGATTCTGTAAAATAAAGATCCTCTACAAATGCTTCAGAAATCTGTACACCCATCAAGGTGACTGAAAAACAGGGTCTATATTAGAACATCGAAGTTTCAAAACTTCAAATGTTCTAATATCAACCCCTATTCAGCGAAAGCTGAAAATATCGAAGCAACAGAAAACCAAATTTTTCCCTAGGGAAAGAATTTGGTTGTCCGTTTCTGTTGCTTCGATATTTTCAGCGCTGTGGTGGAAAGTTACAGGTTCGGTTCAGGTAAGTGTGCGATTGAGTGTGGGTTAGGTTAGTTAGGGTTAGGGTGTGGGTTAGGTATGTGTGCGATTGTGTGGACGTGAGGGTTAGGGTGGGTTAGGTGAGTTAGGGTTAGGGCATGGGTTAGGTATGTGTGTGATTGTGTGGACGTGAGGGTTAGGGTGGGTTAGGTGAGTTAGGGTTAGGGTGCAGGTCAGGTAAGTGTGCAATTGTGTATACGTGAGTGTTAGGCCGGGGTAGGTGAGTTAAGGTTAGGGCGTGGGGGAGGTGAGTGTGCGATAGTGATGGACCTTAGGGTTAGGGTTTGGGTTAAGGTAAGTGGATAGTTAGCGGTGTGTGTATAGTTTAGTGTAGGGTTAGGTGTAAGATTTTAGGTGTATGTGTGTGGATTGCTGTCTGTTTGGTGTGCTTGTGTTGTGTGTATGTGTTTTGGAACAGCATATTTTTTCCCTAGGAAAAAACTTGCTGTTCTGTATGTTCGATGTTTTCAGCTTTCGCTGAATAGGGGTCGATATTAGAACATTCGAAGTTTTGAAACTTCGATGCTCTAATAAAGACCCGAAAAACACAGGGTTTGAAACCATCCAAAACAGTGCATAGAAAGCCATCCCTAATGTTGCTGTTTCAAAGTTACATAATAAAAGAAGCATCTTCCTTTATGTCAAAGTTAGTACTTATCTCTTAACAAATTGCATAATGTAAGAAACTATCACCTCAGTAACTAAAAATCCTGCAACCTCTAAGCAGCAAGCAACCAGTTCTTCTAAACTTTCTGTGCCAACCTTTGATTAAAATTGAATGGCTAAAAACCTTTATTATTGGAGCATATTTATAACAAGCATTGACACTGGTCACTATCAAAGGCTCATGCAAATCTGCATTTTGGTTGTCTGACAATACCCCTTCACCAGTACATGCTTAGATTCACCTGTTACATATGAAATTAAAGCGGGGCCATCTCCTCTATCTTCTTATGATGAAGAATGTTTTTATATGGCTCTATATTAATTTTCCAAAATCTATTTTCATCAAACACGTATTCGTCAACCCCTATTCAATGAAAATCACTTCCACGATTCGCTGAATAATCCAAGGGCTAAGAAGTACTTGTCCTGCAGCACAATCGACCAGTATCTAGCTAAATCAAACCCACTTAAGCCCCCCACTCCCTCTGTAGCTATATATACCAACTCTGAGATCACTCTACAGTGGAGAAAAGGGCAAAGTTGTGTAGTTGGTCGATGATATCTTTGCCCTTAGAATATTCAGCAAATCGCAGAAGTGATTTTTGCTAAATTGGGATCGATGAATATGTATTCGCTGAAAATAAATTTTGATAAACTAATATAGACTCTTTTATGTATCCCAGTTGCTTCCCCTTCAGTTTTTATGTTCAGGCCATGAGGATGT
Organism: Protopterus annectens; assembly: GCF_019279795.1. NCBI lineage: Eukaryota > Metazoa > Chordata > Ceratodontiformes > Protopteridae > Protopterus > Protopterus annectens. The sequence goes on along the minus strand of NC_056725.1, from coordinate 1,792,520,822 downwards.
TTCCTCTGTATCATCCATGTTTCCATTATAGCTTCATAGGTTCATAGGTTGATACTAGGCTATCTGCCCTAGGGCATTTACAAGCCTGACCAGAGTGTGTTTGGCTTTCACCCCCCTTTTAGATTTGTAGACTGTGCCTATGAATAGTAGGTCACAGAATATTGTCCCTTTACGGTTAATTTATTGTGCCTCTGTCTAGCAGGGACCCAGAAGTGATCTCGGGGGTATACTTACGATCTTCCATCCACTCATCAAGATTTCTCTTGAAGAGGGTCACTGAGGGGCTCTGCCTAACCTGGACTGGGATTTTGTTCCAGAGTGATGGGAGTCTCTGGGATATGAATCTGTCCCTCCAGCATGTCCTATTTATTTCTGTGCTCAGGTTTAAGTCTCTAGAATGTGTAGTTCTAAGGGATTTGGATTTCTTGAGATGGAACATGTCCATTAATTCTGGGTTGGACATGGCTTTATAAGTCAGGCACAGATTGCCACTGAGTAGGCGGTAAGCAACTGAGTAGAGCCGGAATTTCTTTAGCCTAATTGCGTAGGGCATCTGTTTGAGTCCCTTTATCCTCTTGGAGAGGTACTTTTGGGGTCTTTCCAGTTGCTGAAGGTGTCGGGTAAGGTACATCCCAAATGGGGCATTGTATTCAGTTATGGGCCTGATGAGTGATGAATAGAGTGGTACAATGACCTCACTTGATCTAGATGTGAAACCTTTCGTGATGAGGTGGGCTATATAGAAGGCCTTTCTGGCCACTTTGGCAATGTGGTTGTCAAAGGAGAGGTTACTATCTACTTGGGTCCCCAAGTCCCTAATTACTTCCTCCGTACTTAGTGTGTTACCGCATATGTGGTAGTCTGTGGGCACTTTGTTTTTCCCAAAGTGGATGACAATGCATTTTTTTGCATTTAGCTTTAGGCCATGACTCTGGCACCAGTTATCTGTCTCTGTGAGACCCTTTTGGAGAATGCTTGTGTCAGCCGGAGAGTCTGTTATGGCACCTAGTTTGCAGTCATCTGCGAACTTCGTCAGCCATAGTCCTCCCATCTTTGCCTGTACCTCAGAGAAGTAAATACTGAACAAGAGAGGTCCCAGGACTGAGCCTTGTGGAACTCCACTTGTAACTGGTTTAGAGTCTGAAAAGCCTCCTGCAATTCTGACTGCATGGGTTCTATCCCTGAGCCAGTTTGCAACCCATCTTGTGACATAGGGGTTGATATTTAAGGTGGTGAGCTTATTTATGATACCAGAGTGGGGTATTGTGTCAAAGGCTTTTGTGAGGTCCAGGTAGGCTGTGTGAACCACGTTCCCTTCATCTATGGCCCTGGTAACTGTTTCAAAGAAGTTGACCAGGTTCAAGAGGCAAGACCTGCCCTTAACAAAACCGAACTGGGTAGGATCCAGTGTCTGAAGGTTACCAATACCATTGTTTATGAGTTCCATGATGATACGCTCCATAGCTTTGTAGACCAAGCTAGTCAGGCTTATAGGGTGATAGTTACCGGGGTCCGTTGTGGCACCTCCCTTGTGGAGCGGGACCACAGTTGCTGTACGCTATTCTTTGGGTACATATCCTGTGGTAAGGCTGAGGTTGAACAGGGACTTTAGGTGAGGGTTTAGTTCATCTTGTAGCTCGTGTAGGACGCATCCCGGGACACTGTCTGGTCCCATGGATGCTATGTATTTGCTTTGGAGAGGGCAGCTTTCACCTGATCATCTGTGATGTCTGGGAGGTTACACTCTGTTGGGATGGAGATTTGCTCTTTTGGGGGGGATGGGGGGGGGGGGGAGAAATTTGCACTGAATCTGCCTGCCAGGATGTTGGCAATGTCTGTTGGTTCAGTGTATTTTTTGTCGTTTTGCACTAACTCTGAGCATATCTGGGAGTTGCCGCCCAGATTCCTGACATAACTAAAGAATGCCTTATGGCTGTCCTTAGTATCTCGTGCAATTTTTCTTTCGAAGCTGGCCTTAGATGATTTTATGAGGGATCATAGCTTCTTGCTGATACTGATCAGAGTTTCCTTCCCTTTTTGGGATCTTGCTCTATCATGTAGTAGCTTCCTCCTTTTGTTGTACAGCTTATTTATGGCCGGGGTCCACCAGACAGGTCTTCTGCCCTTGGAGGAGTGAGTCTTGGTTTTATTTGGGATGGCACGATCCATGCATTCCTGCAGGTGTCCATAGAATGCATTTGCGAAGGATTCTGCAGTTTGAGCCGTGTTTTCCACTAGCCCAGGGGCTTTGAAGGTTTCCACCTCAGTTTTGAGAAGTATGAAGTTTGCTTTTGAGAAGTTCTTCACCGTAATTACTTTGGTTGGGGGTGGGGATGGGATATGGATGTCCAGTGAGATTAATTTGTGGTCTGATCTTACCAGTGAGGAGTATACCTCTGGTGTGGAACATAGCGTCCCTATGTTTGTGATGACCAGATATAATATGTCATCCCCTCTTGTGGGAGTATTGACCAGTTGTTCCATAGCATTTGAGTTTATAAACTCTAGGAACCTTTGGGCAAGGGTGTGTGGGCTTAAGTAGTTTACCCAGTCAATGTTTGGGTAGTTGAAGTCACCCAATATGATGGTGTTTGGAGAGACTTTCATGTTCTCCAGCGTTTTCAGGAAGGCTGAGTGGGGTTCCTGAGTTTGGGACGGTGGTCTGTAGCAGGCTATAAACTGAAAAGCAGTTTTTCCCACTGTTAGTTGCACGTGGATGGTTTCCGTTGCTTTGTGCAGTGCTACTAACCTGGAGGTATGGGTATTTTTTATATATATGGATACTCCCCCTCCTTTTGTGGTTCGGTCCGAGCTTTGTGGCCGGAAAGCATGATATGAAGTATAACCTGGTAGTGCTGGGGTGCTCTCTGGAGCCTTGAACCAGGTCTCTGTTACTGCACAGACATCAATGTTCTCCATACTGAGGAGAGTCTTGAGTGTGTGCATTTTGAGGTTTAGACTTCTGGCGTTGAGTAGCATTACCCTTAGTTTCTTTTTCTCTGTATTTTCTGTGGAGGTGGGTTTGTCTTTTGAGCCTTGCCTAAAACAGTTACTCTGGGGGTGGCAAGAGCCTTAGCCAGTATTCGAAAGCCCAGGGGTGACAGGTGCAATCCATCCCTAGCGAAGCAGCGTGGCTTGTCGAGCATGTCATCCCAGGCCGACAGACACTGGATCCCCTTTGAGTGACACCAATATTTTAACCAATTGTTAAAATTTGACATTTTTTCTTTATACTGTGGCATCATTCTTGGTGAGGGTAAGATGGTACTCAAGGTCAGGGTCATACCAGCCTGGGCTACTTGATCAGAGAGCTCCTCTATGTCTCTTTTCATGTAGTCCAGTGAGGTATGTCTCAGGTCATTCACACCTGCATGGACAATGACAAAGTCATATTTGTACTTGCTTTGGAGTGACATGAGTGCATGTGTTATGTGGCGGATCCTGGCACCTGACAGACAACTTACAGTGACCTTCTCCTTGTTCAGCCTGGTGAGTGGGACATCAGTGTGTCTGACTATAGAGTCACCTATTACAAGTGTATTTGGTGTGTTGTTTAGCCTTATGGGCTGGGACTGTGTGGCACACTGACTTTGTGGACTATGTAATACGTGGATATTGTTGTGTGATGGCAGTTGTTTGGAGGTCTCTGTTGCTTAGGCAAGTTTTTATTTAGAGCCTCCGAGTATGTTTTTGTGTGTTTATGTGTTTGGTCTGTTTTTTCTATAGGTCTATGTGAGACTGGATTTGTGATGTGTGCAGTTACCTTCTTCTCCTAATTGACTGTGCTAGTCATGGTTTGAGAGAGCTCAGCCTCCAGTTTGGCAATATAGTTGCATCTCTCACATATAGTTGAGCTTTTTTGGAGGAGAAGAGGGTTGTCTGTGTACAAGGCAGTTGTAACACTGCCTTAAGATTCCCATATTTACCAACTGGACTGGAGAGTACACATGAAACTGTCCTTTGGACATGTCAGGATATTTGTGATTTCTATTTTTGACTGTTCTAGGAGGATTTAGAAGAGTATAAGAGAGGATTTAGTGCTTTAATTCCTTCTAAGTTTGGATTTAGAAGAGTATAAGAGATTTGGTGCTTTAATTTCTTCTAAGTGCAGATGAGAAGCTTATAAAGTGAGAATAGAGTGCTTCTTTAGAGATAGTGAGAATAGAGTGCTTCCTTTAGAGATACAGACCAGTTCCAAAGGAAAAAATGAAGAGCAGACTTTGTGGAGCCGGTAATAGTGTAAACCTGTGTAGGCGGCGCTGCCTGATGCTGCGCTATGCGCAAAATTGCGCAAAACCACACCAAAGTGGGTTTTTAAACAGGGGACTTGAAAGAGATAGGAAATGGCCCAAAACAGCCAATAAACAAGAAGATATTGTGCTGATGTCACTCCTCCAGGGACAGATAGACTGCTCAAAGCTCCCCACTCCCACTGGTGAACAAAGAAGCTTCCTTCTATCCAAGTAAGGAAATGGACAACACAGGAACTATTCAAAAGTCCAGAATAAAGCAAATCTGTATTAGGGACTATTCTAGCTTAGGAAAGGTGGGAAAACTAGGATATTTTTTTGTTTTTTCTTTTTTTCAACAGGCAACAGGAAAAATGCACAGAAAAACTTTACAGAGGCTAGCCCACTTGAGTGGGCAGCCTCAACAGTTTAAATCAACAACGAGACAAACTTAAAAGTGCAGGTATTGAATAAAATGCAAAAACAAGCTTAAATCTAGCAAAATAGCAGTTATTACTCACTTTTTGGAGAGAATAGACAGTCGCAAAGGTAAAGGCAGAAAAAGGTACTTAAAATCTGGTAGCAGTCACCCTTTTTCATGTCTCTGCTGCTAGCACCACTCTGCAGGACCACAAGGAGCTTGCTGAGTCGGAAACAAGCGCAAAAACAGCACCAAAGTGGATTTTTAAACAGGGGAAGTGAAAGAGCAAGGAAATGGCCCAAAATGGCCAATAAATAACAAGATCTTGTGCTGAGGTCACTCCTCCATGAACAGATAGGCTGCTCAAAGTTCCCCACTCCCACTGGTGAACAAAGAAGCTTCCTTCTATCCAAGTAAGGAAATGGGCAACACATGAACTATTCAAACGTCCAGAATACAGCAAATCTGTATTAGGGACTATTCTAGCTCAGGAAAGGCGGGAAAACAAGGATTTTTTTTTTGTTTTTTTTCTTTTTTTCAACAGGCAACAGGAAAACTGCACAGAAAAACTTTACAGAGGCTAGCGCACTTGAGTGGGCAGCCTCAACAGTTTAAATCAACAATGAGACAAACTTAAAAGTGCAGGTAATGAATAAAATGCAAAAACAAGCTTAAATCTAGCAAAATAGCAGTTATTACATGCTTTTCGGAGAGAATAGACAGTCACAAAGGTAAAGGCAGAAAAAGGTACTTAAAATCTGTTAGCAGTCACTCTTTTTCGTCTCTCTGCTGCTAGCACCACTCTGTAGGACCACAAGGAGCTTGGTGAGTCGGAAACAAGCGCAAAAACCGCACCAAAGCAGGTTTTTACACAGGGGACTTGAAAGAGCTAGGAAATGGCCCAAAACAGCCAATAAACAACAAGATCTTGTGCTGACGTCACTCCTCCAGGGACAGGCTGCTCAAAGCTCCCCACTCCCACTGGTGAACAAAGAAGCTTCTTTCTATCCAAGTAAGGAAATGGGCAACACAGGAACTATTCAAAAGTCCAGAATACAGCAAATCTGTATTAGGGACTATTCTAGCTCAGGTAAGGCGGGAAAACAAGGATATTTTTTTTGTTTTTTCTTTTTTTCAACAGGCAACAGGAAAAATGCACAGAAAAATTTACAGAGGCTAGCGCACTTGAGTGGGCAGCCTCAACAGTTTAAATCAACAACGAGACAAACTTAAAAGTGCAGGTATTGAATAAAATGCAAAAACAAGCTTAAATCTAGCAAAATAGCAGTTATTACTCACTTTTCGGAGAGAATACTTGCTTTTCAGAGCGAATAGACAGTCACAAAGGTAAAGGCAGAAAAAGGTACTTAAAATCTGGTACCAGTCACTCTTTTATGTCTCTCTGCTGCTAGCACCACTCTGCAGGACCACGAGGAGCTTGCTGAGTTAGAAACAAGCACAAAAAATGTGCCAAAGTGGGTTTTTAAACAGGGGACTTGAAAGAGCTAGGAAATGGCCCAAAACGGCCAATAAACAACAAGATCTTGTGCTGAGGTCACTCCTCCAGGGACAGATAGGCTGCTCAAAGCTCCCCACTCCCACTGTTGAACAAAGAAGCTTCCTTCTATCCAAATAAGGAAATGGGCAACACAGGAACTATTCAAAAGTCCAAAATACAGCAAATCTGTATTAAGGACTATTCTAGCTAAGGAAAGGTGGGAAAACAAGGATATTTTTGTTTGTTTTTTCTTTTTTTTTCAACAAGCAACAGGAAAAATGCACAGAAAAACTTTACACAGGCTAGCACACTTGAGTGGGCAGCCTCACCAGTTAAATCAACAACGAGACAAACTTAAAAGTGCAGGTATTGAATAAAATGCAAAAACAAGCTTAAATCTAGCAAAATAGCAGTTATTACTCGCTTTTCGGCGAGAATAGACAGTCGCAAAGGTAAAGGCCGAAAAAGGTACTTAAAATCTGGTAGCAGTCACTCTTTTTCATCTCTCTGCTGCCTGCTAGCACCACTCTGCAGGACCACGAGGAGCTTGCTGAGTCAGAAACAAGCACAAAAACCCGCCAAAGCGGGTTTTTAAAAATGGGGACTTGAAAGAGCTAGGAAATGGCCCAAAACTGCCAATAAATAACAAGATATTGTGCTGAGGTCACTCCTCCAGGGACAGATAGGCTGCTCAAAGCTCCCCACTCCCACTGGTGAACAAATAAGCTTCCTTCTATCCAAGTAAGGAAATGGGCAACACAGGAACTATTCAAAAGTCCAGAATACAGCAAATCTGTATTAGGGACTATTCTAGCTCAGGAAAGGCTGGAAAACAAGGATATCTTTTTTTGTTTTTTCTTTTTTTCAACAGGCAACAGGAAAAATGCACAGAAAAACTTTATCTTTACTGAATACAACAATGACATGGGAGAGCTTTTCAACTGTTCACTACAGAGAGGTGCTCACCTAAAAGCCATTATACTCAGTTACACAGACTGTCAGAATCCAAGGATAGGATGCAACTATATTTAATACTTTGGAGGATGTTATCAAACATAACCATTACAATCAGGCTCATGCTCACAGATGTACAGGACTGACTTCCTGACATGCTAAAGGGAGACAATTCTTGTTTTTTAAACAAGAAACATCTTTTATTGAATTATCACTTATGACATAGGCAATCATACATTTATTTAAGTGAAAATAAACTATATTGACATATCTTTAGTTGCAAACATTATACATCACATACAATCTTCTATGCAGTCATTGTCAGTCAAACATTACATAGCTCATTCCGTTCATGCCTACCCTTAAACCTCTTTCCTCCTCCAGAACGTTATTATGCATGTATTGCCCCAAAATTCCCATTTGTTCTATGTAATTTGCTATTACTGTTTTCTAAAGACCCCACTTCCAGTTCTTTTATCTCTGTTACTATATGCACTATTTCTAGTACTTTTGGTTTAGACTTTGGTTTCCATTTTCTAGTAATTGCTTTTTTGGCAGCCACGAGAATTAAACTCAGCAAGGCCTTACTTTGTCTAGACCATTCCTATTCTGTATCACAGCTTGAAAAGATCATATCCTTAGTTACACCAATTTGCTTACCTAGTATTCCTTACACAGTAGTCTAAAAGTAATGTCTTTCGGCTTTTCCTGGTTAGGAGTCAACACAGAGGAACTCCAGTACGCTAATGATTGGCAGTGGATTTTTTTACGGTGCCGAGTTGCCAACCCAACTCCCCACCTTCAAAGAAGGCACACCCATTCACACATGGACCTACCTGCATACTGTTAACGTCACTCATCTGCGGGGAGGACATACAGACTCCACACAGAAGGCGCTCCAGCTGAGAATCGAACGAGAGAGCCTCTTGCTGTGAGGCGACAACACTAACCGCTGCACCACCGTGGCAAGTCGGCCAACTCATTACACTTCCAAAGAATACGTTTCCAATTACATCTTTCTTTCCCATCACACCTCCAGCATTTTCAGTCGACCTGAGGAAAACTTCTTTGGATTCTGCTAAGAGTATAAAAATAACTATGCAAATACAGTTTTTGAAAGGGGTGTTGCATATGCATCCACTTAGGAAACAGGTAGATCCTCCTTAGGATATTAACCTCATGCTTGAACATCTTGTTTTTTCCATTTGAGACAGCTCATCAAAATGATTTGATATTCTTAACATGAGAGACTGTTTTATTCTTTACTCTAACTTCTGCTAGGAGAGTATCTGAGTTACAAGCTCTCAGGTGAGTCAACCTTACTTAATTTTTCACAAGGGCAGGGTTCCTTGAAAACGAACCCCTTTTTATGGCTAAAGTGGTTTCAGAAATTACCTTAAATCCATTTTTTTAATCTCTCTGTTTTCTTTCCTGAACCTAATAACAAGGGATAACAAATTCTTCACTCTCAAGATTTCCACAGGTAGCTCAGATAGTACAGACAAATCTCAAGCCTTCAGGAAATTCTAATTAGCTGTTTGTCTCCTGTGAAGATTAGAGGAAAGGGTATCCAACATTAAACCAGGCTATTTCCAAATGGTTGTCTTCTGCTATTCCCTTTTATTGTACTCACTACAATAAGCCACTTCTTAGCAGGGAGATTTAAGGCCCATTCCACAACAGCTTTAGCTTCTTCAGTGGCTTTCTGGAAAGGGGTAGACTCTAGAAGTTTTCTACAGACAGCAACTTGATCCTCAGTACCTACTTTTACAAACCACTACAAACTATAATTCCTTTTTCAGATCCAGACAAGCTTTGTTATAGCCATTCTCCAGGGTTCCTGGATTCTTAGTTTATTTTCCATCAAAATAGCTTGGACTACTGCAACAGTACAGTTGTGTAAGTAAACTTATCATAACATTTGATTTACTAATAGATCACCGTTGCAGTAGCCATCCCTTGCTCTATCTCACTTATCCCATTGTCAGGGTGTAAATGTATATTCTTCCCTCTGTATACTTTTGCACACATATATGTGTTCTACTTTTTCCTTTTTTAGCATTTCCTTTCAGGGCTCTAGCCTTCCTTCTTGAGGCAAGAAAACTCTAAAATATTTAGCACTCATGCTGCTGCACTTTTATGGCTCACCTCAAGCGCTTCAATGATTAGGGCACATGAAAGATACCCATAAGGTTTGAAAGCTGCCAGCTGGTCATATATTTAGCAGGATGTAGCTCATATAGCTTAGGCTACTGCCAATGTGATCTATAAGAACATGTAATCTTATAGTAAGTTAACTTACACAGCTGTATGTTATTCTGCAGAGGAGAACTAATGAAATTACACTTGCCTGTATGGTAAAGTATGTTAAAGAGAAAATACTGCACTCTGTTAGTATGCTTTATTTTACTGGTCAGCTTTGGGAAAACCCCTAAAAATCAGTATTGAAGAATAATGAAATTTTATTGTCCAAAATGAATCAACTGAAATGTGAAAGGAATCTATGTGCACTGGTGCAATGCTGTAAGCAGACTGGGTTTTGTGAACTTGGATTTACAATAGCATTTGCCAGAAATCTATTTGTGGAAACACACTAGCACTTTATTTGTGACTGGATTTCTTTTCTGTTACTTCCAGTAATCCTACAATTTCTGCAAGAAATCTTCAACTTACAAAAACTGGAAAACCGATTCCAGAGATTTCCTTTGACACTGAGAAAAGACATTTCCCTCTCTCTTTGTTTTATATATATATATATATATATATATATATATATATATATATATATATATATATATAAAAGCAGTAATCGAAACTCCCATATGTCCACATATGTTTTGCTGACACACTTTGGTCAGTAAAACAGATGGTCAACAGTTGTGTGATATAGGCAATTGTCAGGGTTGGGAAATAATGCCCCTTACCAGGAATTCAGTGATCCTGGAGTTAGTATGTATGTATATATATATATATATATATATATATATATATATATATATATATATATATTATTAGTGTGTGTGTTTGTGGGGGGGGGGGGTGCAGGCGAGCTTCTTGCCACCTGCAAGGAACAATTTTTTTTCTTTTTTTTTTATATATTTGTTTGCATTTTCCAAGGGTATTCCTCAGTCCATGCATAGTGACATGTCAACATTTGCATTGTATATCTTTTGAGTTTGAAATTAGCAACACTGATGTTTGGTTATTTTGATAAATTTTGGCATACCTTGGCACAACAGTTAACACACTCACCTTTGGTGCAAAAGACTGTGGGTTCTATTCCCAAACCAGGTAGATCGATTGGTGAAACTGCAGGGCAGCATAACGGGGATGCTGCACTCCTGAGTGTGTAGTCCTTCAGGTGAGACATTAAACCAAGATCCTATCTTCTTGAGCTGGTAGTAGCTCAGTTGGATGTAAAAGATCCCACTGCACCTATCAAAAAGAGTAGGAGTCCTTTATTTTGTAAAAAAAAAAAAAAAAACATTTATTTATATTGCATGTATACAATTTACAATATATACAATATATACACTATTAACAATTTTACAAAGAATAACATCAATTCCTCTCCTTTAAGAATTAATATTAATTTTACACTGTATGACTCCCATTCTAATTTCCATAACACAAATCTTATATTTTTAACATATTAGCTAAATCCTATTTTTCATTAAATATTCCATTACTCTTTGGTTCCAAATCAATCATTTTATACAATTTTTTTTCTATCAACTCTTTTTATATCGTTCTACTTTTGTTCTTTTTAATATTCATATTCAATTATATCCATAACTGCTGCGGTGGTGCAGTGATAGCATTGTTGCCTCACATCAAGAAGTTCTCCTGTTCAATTCTCGGCTGGAGTGCCTTTTGTGTGGAGTCTGCACATCCTCCCCGTGGTTGGATGGTGTTCAAAAGATGTGTGAATGGGTGTGCCTTTGCTGAAGGTTGGGCATCGGGCTGGCACCTTGGCACCATAAAAATCAACTGCCTATCATTAGCGGACCGGACTTCCGCTGTGGCAACCCCTAACCGGGAAATATCCATAGTTAATTTGCCTGTATAAATCCATCTAAATAGTTCAGATCAACAATCTACTTCCATAATGTTTTTATTCATTTACATCTTAAAAGAACATGTTCACTCTTATCAAATTATTTACAATAAAGACATGCCCTCAGATTTAATAAATCCTTGTCGGCATAGTGTACAGCCTACATGGAAGGTACCATGGCCGTGAACATGGTTCCCCCTCGGTAGCATTTATTTATTTTATTTTATTTATTTTATTTTATTTTACATTTGTTGACTGGGAAAGTCCGACTAGGTTCGACATAGCCTGTTTTCAGCGGAGGCCCGGGGTGAAATGCTCCAGATGCATGTCTTTGGAATGTGGGAGGAAACCGGAGTACCCGGAGGAAACCCACGCGAACACAGGGAGAACATGCAAACTCCATACAGAAGGCACCCCAGCCGAGAATCGAACCGGAGAACCTCTTGCTGTGAGGCGACAATGTTAACCGCTGCACCACTGTGCCGCCCAACCGCTGCACCACTGTGCCACCCACACAGCATGCCATGCATATTAATGTAGGTGCATTACTGAGGGAGAGCTGTTTAACATGGTTACTGAATCAGTGTAGGGAGTGTGTTACTGTGTCTGGGGATGAGTAACACACCCCCTGCACTGTCAAAGTGCAATAAAGCAATGTATGGATATGTATTTAAATACGTTTCACTTCAGAATCCTGAAATATCACAATCCTGAACTTCATAATCTGGAAGCCCAAAATCCTGAAAACTCAAACTCCTGAATCCCAAAATACAGAAAACACACAGGATATATATACTGACTATAGACAACAAAAACTATATGACATTCCACCAAATATAAGCAGGGGGAAAGCCCCCCTGCACCCCGCATGTAGGGGGCACCCCCTGCTACTTAAATATATCAATTCCAAGATTGCACTTCACTACACTATCATGAGTTATGTTGCAGTATAGCAAGTTAAAAGGAAACATTACTAAGGTTACAACAGGCAGTCATGAAACGTGATGGTATGTTTGCAATTTTTTCTGTGGAGTGCAATACTTGGTGAAGAGTGCTATCTTTTATCTTGTATGTGTTTCTGTGATTCCTTGTACTAGAATATTGTCATTCTTTGTGCCCTGTTTATTTTCAGTATTTTAGGATTCAGGATTTTTGAGTTTTTAGGATTTTGGGCTTCCGGATTATGAAGTTCAGGATTGTGATATTTCAGGATTCTGAAGTGAAACCATATATATATATATATATATATATATATATATATATATATATATATATATTAATGATTGCGCAGCAACAAACACATGCCAGACATCTAAAAATAGAAACCAGATACATTTAATTAAAAATCCAAAAGTCATGTTTAAGCAGCTCTGAGCAAGTTTGCAAGGCGTGGTGCTCAGCGGTGCTTAAACTTGGCAGAGAGGTATATGCAAAACTGTTGCAGCATTTCCCATAGCCAAATGGTTAGCATCACAGCTTTATGTGCAGTGGGTGTGTGGTTTGAATACACAAAAAGGAAGTTAAGCAATCATTTTATAAATATAAATTATGCCAATTATTTTTAAATCATGATGTGCTGCACTCAGCCAAGCTCTGCTAAGACATGCTAGCCAAGATAAGCACTGCTAAAACAATCTCTGTTTAAGCATCACTTGGCTGCACTTAGCTGGTTTGTGCACTGCTAAGCATTGCCAAAGAGTGGCAGCATAAGCAATGCTCAGCTCAGGTAAGCTATTTTGCACACTGCTAAGCATTGCTGAGCATTGCCAGTTTAAGCAGTGCTCAGCTCAGCTAAGCTGGTTTGAGCTGTACTAAGAGACATGCCACAATTTTAAAAATGGCCCAGTGGTGCGTAAGGGCAGGAAAACAGTCTATATTAAGTATGCTAGGCTGGACTACAGCATATTCTGTTGGAGTTTGAACTGTGCAGGAACTATGGCAGGTGTTGGAAAGGGTGCACGTTTGGGCTCAGTGGTGGGGCATTCTGGAGTCTAGGGTCATGGTTGGACTCCTCATTAAAGACCATGAACACTGGCTGCTGCAGGGCCAGTTCCAGGGATTGGAGTACAAGTCAGAGGCCTGGGACCGGCTTGCGCTTGATCTCACCAGTGCAACAGGTATCCCCCACACAGGTGAGCAGGTCCATCACCATTATGACAATCTGAAGCTGTTGAAGAGGGAACCTGTAGACGACTGGGTCCAGGATGCTCAGAATGGGAATGCCCCACATGTTTGTAAGTACTGTTAGCATTGTTTTACCAATACCTAATTTGAATGTGTGATAGACAGGTAAATATAATGGTGTGCTTCTCTCCCTGCAGCTGCGGAGGAGAGAGCTCGCAACCTAGAGACCCTTGCAGAGCACCTGGCCAGGTTGTGTCGTGAGTGTGGTTTGTACAGATTCATTTGCAATATATAGTAAAATACACAAGATAGAGTAATTCATTCACTGCCAGTAGGTACATACAGTACAGATTTGTGTACTGCAATGAATGTGGACATAGGCCTGTATTGCAATAACTGACTACTGTCAAGTATAGTGCAATAATGATTAAGAAATGAAATCTGATAATGTTAATGAAATAAAGTTTCTACTGTAATAATTGTGGAATTACAGCTGTATTGCAACACCTGCATTATATAAACTGTTGTGCAATAATGACTTGAACATATACTGATAACTGCATGAAGGCATTCCTAATAAAGCTGAGTTGTGCAATATGTGTGTAAGTAGGGCTGTTGTTCATGAAATCCAGTAAGACATCTGCTCTGAAATACAAACACAAAGAATACCACTAAGTGACTCAAGGTTAGATAAGGAAGACTGTTATGCTTAACTGTAGATTTACAGCTGTACTACAAGATATATGTATAATGACTTTTGTTCTGCACAAACATCTGCAGCAATACCAGAAACACCCAAGGTAGAGTGTGTATATCAGGATTGTCTTGGGCTATCCATTGCATTTCAGCTATATGCATTCCAGGTATGGTGCTGCAGGCAAGTATGAAATTGTAATAACTATAGACTGCAAATATACTATCTACAACTGTATATCGGTCAGGTAGCCAACCCAATACTCCAACATAGTTTCTACATGTCACAGATATTTCCACCCACAAAGTGTTCATTGTGTACACCTGCATTCTGTGTATTAATGTATAGTTTACCCAGTATCACTGCCATGCATGAACCTCATGCATGTGTGTTCAAGTGTCACTGCAGCCTTGTATAAAACTGTACTACTAATATCAGGTCATATTTTGTTTCCAGGTGAGCTCTAGACAAATATTAGTTAGTTAATAGCTAGCAGTGGTTCAGTAGCTCAGTTTGTTAATTGCTGTGTATGATATACATTTTGTCACACGCAGACTAGGGTTCAAATCTAGTGACAAGTACTAGTAAATACTACTGAATCAGTTATGTATTGTTAACAGATGTTATCCCCACAGGAATTACAGGTAAATGGGTGCAGTATCCCTTAGTATGGGTTAATAATTTGTATGTTCAGATGTAATAGAGGGTTCACAGCATTGATCAGGAATGTGATAAGACATCATAAAATAAAGGCAACAAGTGCAATACTAATAAAAGTTAATCCCTACTACCCAATCAAATCTCACCAATTATCCCCTCAGAGCAACACACTTCACCAAACCCATATTCAGCACCTAACCTCCACAGTTACTGATAGTACACCTTTACACACCTATCTCCTTATGCAACCCTATAAAATGTCCTATACACATCACACCCAGCTACTAAAAACACTACTTTACCCATTAAATATCCTCTTTCTCCTCCTGTTGTCCATCCTTTCCTGCTACCACACACAACTTTATATCACCTCCCCTCCACCATGGCAGACAGAATCCATAACCAACCCCATAAAACTAAGAAATTTACCTATATCACCTTGTGACCTCATCTCCTCCCAACGTGTTTCCTGCCTATAAAATAAGACAGCATACAAAACTAACCCTCAAAACAAGCTAAAACACTACACAAACTAAACAAACTTTATCTATACCTACTCCTAAAACACACTTGCTGTGGAGACATTCTCCCTAATCCAGGACCCAATACATCTACAAACCTAAACCAGCCGAATCCTCTATCCCTAAGACCTACCTCATCTCTCCTCCTACTAAAGATTAATGTAAGAAGTATACTTAAAAAATGCAGGACCTTCATGCCCTGCTAGCTCTATACAAACCGGATACCATTGTCTTAACAGAAACTTGGCTTAAACCAAAACACCACAATAACGAAATTTCTACCCCTGGCTACAATATTATACATAGAGAGAGAACTGAGAAAAGGGAGGAGGCATAGCTATACTATTCCAAAATCACCTCACTATTGAACAGTTTGATTGTAATTCCCAAGAAGTCAGAGATGTAGAACTAATACTTGCCAAATTAAAACTTAACTCCAACAAACAAATAATTATTGCAGGTGGATATATCCTGCCAGGCAATAACACTACCATACTGGAAAGCCTGCTAAACTAGATGTCAACCTCCCTTCCACAAGAAACCATACTATTAGGTGACTTTAATATTGACTAGTCTGACTGTTCCAGCCAAAATTCCTCTACCGACATTAATCTGCATGGGTTTACCCAAATTATATCTGCCCCCACTAGAATTAACAAAACACCCAAATGCCAGTCTATCTTAGACTGGATTCTGCTATCAAACCCCACTCTGGCACAGCAATCAGGTTGTCTGCCTGACAGTCTGAGTGACCATCAAGCAACCTACCTAATTAGAAACCGATCCCACCACATTAACCAACCCATCCTCAGAGAAGTACGTAACAAAAAGACCCTTAGAACTAATGACCTAATCAATGCACTAAAATATTATAATTGGACTCCCCTAAAACAACTATTTCTAGATGAAGCAGTGCAATACTTTAAGTCAACCTTCCTAGAAATATTAAACTGCATACACCCCCCAGAACCATTAGAATCAAATCTAACTATGCCCCATGGCTAAGAAAAGATACCAAAACTATAATGAAAGAAAGGGACAAAGCCTGGTTACAATTTCATAAACACAAAACCACTACATTGTGACAAAACTATCTAGAACTCTGCAACAAAGCCAAAAAACTAATCAAACTTACAAAACTAACTACTATAAAACCATGCAGGACAAATATGCTCACAACTCTCACAAATTCTGGGCCACAATAAATAGTTTACTGCACCCAGGAAAATCCACTACTCCTTCCCTTGTATTACCAAACAACCATGAAAACATCCCCACCCAGTTTAACAGATACTTTACTGAAACAGTCCAAGCTCTAGCCAACACCCAAAATACTACCAATAGCCCCATATCAACAGCAACCCCTACTAATTTTAGTACACAAAACAACTACTCCAGCTTTCCCTGCACCCATTTCCTACTAATACACTTGCTAAACTCCTCAAAAAACGTAAACCAACCACACTGGCAGCTGATAATCTGCCAGCAGATTTCCTTCAGATAACAGCAGAAGCTATAGCCTATCCCGTGTCCATTCTCATAAATAGGTCCTTAGCAGAAAATAAAGTACCGCACACATGGAAAATATCACATATTATACCACTGCACAAAGGGGGTAACTCCCTTGAGCTGACCAACTACTGCCCTATTGCAATTCTATCACCTTTATCAAAAATATGAGAGAGAGTAGTTTATTCCCAACTAATGTAGTACCTCCTAAAAAATGGCCTACTATCCAAATCCCAGCATGGTTTCAGACCTTCCCATAGCACCACCACAGCTCTACTTTCATTTACCAACACTGTCAATCACCATAGGAACAAAGGACTGTTCGTATCTCCATATTCTTAGACTTATCCAAAGCCTTTGATATAGTTAACCACAGTATGCTTCTAGAAACTCTGTCTACCCTTAACATAAGCTCCTCCACCATATCATGGTTCTACAACTACCTACGAGATCGTCAACAGGCAGTTATATGGCAAGAACAACTGTCCCTCCTATTAACAGTAGCCATAGGTGTCCCTCAAGGGTCCATCCTCGGTCCTCTGCTCTTCTCATTATTTACAAACCAGATAGCTTCATCCTCACTCAATGCCTCAATAGTACAATACGCTGATGACACCACCATTATATGTACCGCCCCCACCCTAAATGAGCTATAAACCATAACCCAAAATAACTTTACTTCTGCAGAAGCATGGTTCACTAACATCAAACTTATTCTTAATCCCAAAAAAACAAACTCATTCTCTTCAGCCCTGGTAGATCTCCTCCTCTAAACAAGGATTTTAAAATCTGAAGATAATACACAGATCACCCCAACAACACACGCAAAACTATTAGGTGTAGAAACTGACAATAATCTGAAATTCGACATACACATAGCCCAAACAATCAAGAAAGTTAACAAAAAGCTTGGCCTCCTTTACAGGAACAGACAGTTCATCACTAAACATACCAAAGCCACAATTGCAAGGACTTATCTCTTATCCATCCTCCTTTATGCCTCCACTATCTTAACTAGCCTTCGACAAACCAAACTAAAATGGAATCTTGTTATAACAAGATTGCCAAGTTTGCTACCAATGCCTCTCATAGATCCCATCACTGTCTAGCTCTCAAGCAACTTAACTGTCTTGAGTTACCTCAACTACTCCTACTTAACCAACTCTCAATAGCACACAAACTCTACTACCTTCCTGACAAAATCCCAGCACTGCAGCATCTAATTCAGCCCTACACCACCACTAGAGCCTTAAGATCTAGTAATCAAAACCACATAAATGTCATCAAACATAAAAATGATGCTGGTAAATCTCTGCTTACCTGCACTATTGGCAGAACCTGGAATTTACTCTCAAACCGCCTAACTTGTACCACCTCTACTTTCCAATTTAAAAAACTCCTCAATACCCACTATTTAAATACCCAGCTTTGCTCATGTTGCTCCCCAGGTTAATCCATTCCACTACACTGTGCTAGGATTCAGCTAAGGATCAACTGCTTGCTCTCTGTTTTCCCATTGTATACTTGTGTATTCAATGATAAGTCCTTACAGTACTGTTTGATTGTTCAGCCAATGTTATGCTCTCAACAGAACTAACAACCATCTTCTAGAAAAAAAAAATCTGTATGTTTTTACTATTGAAATGACATACTATTAGAAATTGTTACTCTCTCCTTATATGTGCTATTTGTATTCTTAATATGTAAGATGATATGTTTTCTTATATGTTGCCCATATTTTCTCATATGTAATGTATTGTTATTGGGAGCTTTTCCCCCCATGCCTCTGCTGAAAATGGACCTGTGTCTAGTCAGACTTTCCTGGTAAACAAATGTAAAATAAATAAAATAAATAAATACATTTAATTAAATACATAAATACATTAAATAAAATGTGTAATCTTGGTATGGCTGTATGCCTGGTGTGTCTGTGAATGTTTGCTGATGATCTAACCCCATGCCTGCCAAGGATGGCATGATAGTCGTATACTCTCTGTACTGTACACTCTACATGTCTCTCAAGTGTCACAGTGTCATGGACTGTAATCACTGTTGCTTAAGCCCTCTGTCACAGATCTGTCATCGACATGATAATGTCAATAACACAGTCACACTACATCAGTCCACAGTAGACCATGGTAGTTAAATAGGTCCACCTGACATGTAATAGTCCTTTTTTAGTTGTGTACCTGCAGGTGTTACTGCTTGACCCATACTGTCCTATGCGGATAGCTTGAGAGGTATATATGTGCTACAGCAGCTATAGGTCACTGTTATACATAAAGGAAGGGCAGACCTGTAGAGTATATTACAGTACTGTTGCACAGTATATAGCCTATACTGGTATTAATGGACTGCATTTCTCTCTCACCCACCCCTTATCTTCAGCATAATTTATTATTGTTATACATTGGTTATAGTTTACTATTAACATATGTTGCCCCCTAAACGTTATGTTGGGCCTTGTGTTTTATTATTGTTATGTATCACAATGGTTGCATACTAACATATCTTGCTGAATTACCTATGTTGTTGGCCTTATGCCATAACTGTTAATGGCATGCTGTTACTATACTGACTGTTATCTTACTTATTGTTGTGTTCCATATACTATGCAATGTTATGTTACTAGGTTATTTGCAATGATCTGGTATGCTGTTATAACTAACTAAATGATTTGTTTATTACTAACCTATACACATTGAAATACCTCAATGCCACAGCTCGACTGGGTAGGCTGGTTTATGGCGATCTGCCTACGTTACCTCAGCCAGCCATGGCACCAGGTCCCAGCACCTCTGGGATCCAAGACAGTGGTGCCCCCTCTGCCGGCCCTGCACCACCTACAGGTGGAACCACCTCAGGGGACGGTGCCCGCCCTCCCCCTGGAAGCTGGGGCTGTCACCCAGAATCAGCTACCATTCGCTGTAATGCCATTTCGACAATATAATATGTATAATATAGACCCACATATGTATATATATATATATATATATATATATATATATATATATAGGTTCATAGGTGAGTACTAGGCTATCGACAAGGGCCTAAGTAAGCCCAGCCAACAAGGTTCCCTGGCTTAAGCCACCCAAGAAAGTTATTTTCCCTGTGCTCCTGTCAAGCAGAGCCACAGAAGTGATCCCCGGGGTGTATTTCCTATTTCCCATGCACATATCAAGATTTTTCTTGAAGAGTGCTAATGAGGAACTTTGCTTGACATAGATGGATAGCTTGTTCCGGAGTATGGGAAATCTCTGGGACAGGAATCTATCCCTCCAGCATGTCCTGTTTATTGTGGTGACAAGGTTTAGGTCCCTAGAGGATGTATCTCAGAGGGATTGGGATTTCTTTAGGTGTAGCATGTCCAACAGCCCTGGGTTTGGCATAGCTTTATATGTTAGGCAAAGATCACCTCGGAGTAGGCGATATGCTATGGAGTAAAGTTGGAGTTTTTTGAGACGGTCAGTGTAGGGCGTCTGTTTGAAGCCAGTAATCCTCTTTGTGACGTATTTCTGTGGCCTTTCCAGCTGCTTCAGATGTCTTGTGAGGTATATTCCAAAAGGGGCATTGTACTCTATAATGGGTCTAATGAGTGTTGAGTAGAGAGGAACATTGACCTCTTTTTTCCTAGATGAGAACCCTTTTGTGATGAGGTGTACCAGGTAGAAGGATTTCCTGACTACTATGGTGATGTGATTATCAAAGGAGAGACTACTGTCCACCTGGGTCCCCAGGTCTCTTATCACACATTCGGCATTAAGTAGACTGCTGCCTATGTGGTAGTTCATGAGTACAGAGTTTTTAACCAAAGAAGATGACAATGCACATTTTGGCATTGAGCTTGAGGCCATGGCTCTGACACCAGTCATCCGTCTCAGTGAGGCCCTTCTGTATGATGTCCACATCATTTGGAGACTCAACTATGATTCCTAGTTTGCAGTCATCTGCAAACTTCATTAGCCAAAGGCCTTCTGTGTTAGCCTGTACTTCAGAGAAGTAGATACCAAACAGGAGAGGTCCCAGGACTGAACCCTGTAGTACTCCACATTTCACTGGTTTGAAGATTTGGAGTCTGCAACTTTTACTGTGTGGGTTCTGTCAGTGAGCCAGTTGCAACCCATCTTGTGACCTAGGGATTTATACCTAGTTTAGTGAGTTTAGCTGTAATTCCAGAATGGGGGATGGTGTTGAAAGCCTTGGCGAGGTTAAGATAGGCTGTATGAACAACCTTACTCTTGTCTACAGCTTTGGTGACTGCCTCAAAGAAGTTGATCAGGTTCAGGAGGCAAGATCTGCCTTTCACAACCCTGAACTGGGTGGGGTCCAGAGTTTAGAGGTTACCTATGTCTTTGTTTATGAGTTCCATGATGATACGTTCCATGGCCTTAGAGACCAGGCTCGTCAGGCTAATAGGGTGATAGTTCCTGGGATCAGTGGTGGCTCCCCCTTTGTGGAGTGGGATAACTGTTGCTGTGCGCCATTCAGTGGACACAAAGCCTGATGTGAGACTATGATTGAACATGGTGCTTAGGTGGGGAGTCAATTTGTTTTGAAGTTCACGTGAAACGCAGCCTAGGATGTTGTCAATATCAGTTGGCTCTGTAATTTTCATGCTGTTGTGCTGTAACTCAGAGCATATTTGGGTGTTGCCATTGAGATTCTTGACATAGCTATAGAATGCTTTGTGGTTGTCCCTAGAATCAGTGGCAATTTTGTTTTCGTAGCTAGCTTTGGAGGATCTTGTAAGAGATCTCAGCTTCTTACTGAGGCTGACCGGGGAACTCCTCCACTCATAGGATTTTACTCTCTTTTGCAACAGTTTCTTCCTTCTGTTGTAGAGTTTGTTTATGGCAGGGCACCACCAGATTGGCTTTTTTTTTTTTTTGGAGGATAGCATCTTAGTTCTATTTGGGATAGCACAATCCATGCACTCGTGTAAGTGCTTATAGAGTGCAGTTGTAACTGTATTGTCCATCTGCATGGATGTCATGAAGTTCGCCACTTCTGTCTTAAGAAGCATGAAGTTGGCTTTGGAGAAATTTCTTACCGTGATTTCCTTAATGGGGGGTGGGGGCGGTATGTGGATATCTAGGGTGATTAGCTTATGGTCGGATCTGACCAATGAGGAGTTGACTTCAGGTGTGGAGCACTGGTCACTCATATTGGTAATGACTAGGTCTAGGATATTGTTGCCCCTGGTGGGGGTGTGGATAAGTTGATCCAGGGCACTGGAATTTATGATTTCCAGAAAGCGTTGAGCGAAGGAGTTGATACATGAGTAGTTTTCCCAGTTAATGGTGGGGTAGTTGAAATTGCCCATTATTAGGGTGTTTGGTTGAACCCTAATATTTTCCAGTATATCAAGAAAAGAGGAGTGGGAATCCTGGGGCATGGTGGGAGATCTGTAGCAAGACACAATTTGGATTTCAGTTTTGCCCAGAGTTAGTTGCACTTGGATAACCTTGGATGCATTATGCTGAACAACTAGCCTGGATGTGTGGATATCCTTAATGAATATGGACACACCTCTGCCTTTGGTGTTCCGGTCCAGGTTAGATGGCCGAAAATTGTGGTATGAGTTATAGCCTGGTAATGCTGGGGTGCTCTCTGGAGCTTTGAACCAGGACTCTGTCACTGCACAGATATCGATGTTCTCCATTTTAAGGAGTGCCTCGAGTGAGTGCATTTTGAGATTTAGGCTTCTAGCATTGAGTAGCATTACCCTCAGTTTTTGCTTGTCTGTTCCTGTTACAGGGTGAATTTGTCATTTGAAACTTGCCTAAAAAAGGCACTATATGGGGCAACAAGAACCTTAGCCAGTATCCAGAATCCCAGGGATGACAGGTGCAGGCCATCTCTGGCAAAGCATTGTGGTCTGTCGACCATGTCGTCCCAAGCAGACAGATACTGGATCCCCTTAGAAAGACACCAGAAGCTTAGCCAATTGTTGAAGTCAATCATTTTGTCCTTGTACTGCGATATCATTCTGGGTGATGGCAGAATGCTACTCAGGGCTAGGGTCATACCTGCCTGGGCTACAAGATCAGAGAGCTCTTCCATGCCTCTTTTCATGTAGTCCCGGGAGGTACATCTCAGGTCATTCACACCAACATGGACAATGACAGAGTCATATTTATACATGTTGTGGAGTGACCTGAGTGCGTGGGTTATGTGGTGGATCCTGGCACCCGACAGGCAGCTGACAGTGACCTTCCTCTTGTTTAGCCCGGTGAGTGGGACATCATGTGCCTGACTATAGAGTCACCTATGACTAGTGTGTTGGGTACGTAGTTTTGTCTTATAGGCTGTGGTTGAGTGGCACACTGGGTCTCTGGGCTCTGTGTCATTTGAGTTGTGTTGGGGGGGTGGAAGTTGCGTTTCTGCTTTGGAGGTCTCTGTTGCTTAAGCAGATTATTACTGAGAGCCTCTGTGAATGTGTTTGTGTTTCTATGTGTGGATTTTGGTGGTGTATGTTTAGTGGGACTATGTGATGAGTGTGGTGTGGTGTGGTGCAAGTGTTTACCTTCTCTTCTTGACTGTCAAGTTCAGTCTTGGTTGGAGAGAGCTTTACCTCCAGTTTGGCTAGATAAGTGCATCTCTCATAGATTGTGGTGTTGGGTGGTAGGAGGAGAGGGTTGTCTGTGTACATGAGGTAATTGCTACATTGCCCCTAGATGCCCAGATTCATCAGATAGACAGGAGAGAACACTGGCAGATGACCCTTGGACATGCCTGAATAAAAAACTACTTTCCTCTAGACAAGTGAGGAAAGTGAGTACAAGAGCTGTTTTTCTCTAAGCAAGTGAGGAAAGTAAGTACAAAAAACTGTTTTCCTCTAGGTAAAGATGAAGGTTGAGTGCTGTCATAACTTGTAGCTTATTTAGTGCTAACAACAAGTTCTGAACAAGTGCTGAGTACAAATAAGCAAATTCAAGTGCTAAAACTAAGAATCTGTACCTGGATCTTGTGGTAGATAGGCTACCTAGTGCTTATCACTCCCACTGATAAGCTAGAATGCTTCCCTCCAACACAGAAAGGCTTGGGGGGGCTCAGAAACTTACAAACAGTCCTGGATACAGCAAATCTGTATCTGGACTAGACTAGTTACAGGAAAGGTAGGAAACAAGCGCAAACATGGGCTTTTAAACCAGAAAGTTGAAAGAGATGGAAAAACTTCCCAAACGGCCAATAAACTACAATTTCTGGGCCAGAAACTACTTTTGTGGTAGATAGGCTGCCCAGTGCTTACCACTCCCACTAATAAACTAGAAGGCTTCCCTCCAACACAGAAAGGCTTGGGGGGCTCAGAAGTTTACAAGCAGTCCTGGATATAGCAAATCTGTAGCTGGACTACACTAGTTACAGGAAAGATGGGAAACAAGTGCAAATGCGGGCTTTTAAAACAGGAAGTTGAAAGAGCTGGAAAAACTGCCAAATGGCCAATAAACTACAATTTCTGGGCCAGAAACCACTCTTGTGGTAGATAGGCTACCTAGTGCTTACCACTCCCACTGATAAGCTAGAAGGCTTCCCTCCAACACAGAAAGGCTTGGGGTTCTCAGAAGCTTACAAACAGTCCTGGATACAGCAAATCTGTATCTGGACTAGGCTAGTTACGGGAAAGATGGGAAACAAGCGCAAACGCAGGTGTTTAAACCAGAAAGTTGAAAGAGATGGAGAAACTACCAAACGGCCAATAAACTACAATTTCTGGACCAGAAACCACTAGGCTACCTATTACTTACCACTCCAACTGATACGCTAGAAGGCTTCCCTCCAACACAGAAAGGCTTGGGGGGCTCAGAAGCTTACACATAGTCCTGGATGCAGCATATCTGTATCTGGACTAGACTAGTTACAGGAAAGGTGAAAAACAAGCCCAAATGCAGGCTTTTAAACTAGAAAGTTGAAAGAGATGGACAAACTGCCCAAACAGCCAATAAACTACAATTTCTGGGTCAGAAACCACTCTTGTGGTAGATAGGCTACCTGGTGTTTACCACACCTATTGATAAGCTAGAAGGCTTCCCTCCAACACAGAAAGGCTTTGGGGCTCAGAAGCTTACAAACAGTCCTGGTTACAGCAAATCTGTATCTGGACTAGACTAGTTACAGGAAAGGCAGGAAACAAGCTTAGAAATGTTTTATTTTTTTTGGAAAGTTGAAAGGGAGAAAGGAGAAACAGAATATAATTCAAAATTAAGGACCTAGGTGGCTTGCCCTTCACAAATGTTCTCTCTGTATTAGGTAGGTGTATGTAAATATATATATATATATATATATATATATATATATATATATATATATATATATATATATTTTTTTTTTGCCACATAATGATAGATAAGGTGATCATGTGTGAGGGGTATAGGGAGGGACAGATACAGATACATATACATAGCTGTCTGTATGCACATACATATTCTCACATATCGGTTCTTTAGACAGAAGTGGCATCAGTCATGGGCTCAAGTTATCTAAGTGTAGGAGCATGCCCAATGTTACTGTCAGTACTTACAAGGTGTCTCCAGGCCAGACCTGCCTGTATTCCAGTCTGGGAGTTTGTGTCCTGCCACCAATTGGCTGCTGCACCTGATTCAACAGTCCAGCACCTCCCTGATATTTTGTACAAGGGATTCCCTAGCTGTGTGTTGAATGCGATATATGAGTGATACCTATCAACTGTACAGATTGTAATAGACTGTACATAGTTTTGCATTATATGTATGGTACATTTTACATAGCATTGTGATTTTCTGGTACATCACTAACAACTCATTATAGACTGATGTTAATGAATGACAGACATTTGAGTTACTGACTCCATACACACCAGTGAACCCATGTCGCTGCATGACCTGTTATTCTCTGAATTTTCTACATTTCTCTGGCCATTAGTTAAACCTTCTCCTTATTTTTGGGCCTTTGTCTCACTACTGTTCATGGGTTTGTCCAGATTTCCTGCTCTAAGTGGTTGTAGGTATGCTGTGACTGGGGTACATGATGTAACACATCACACACAGGGTGACAGCCTTCACACCTCTGACTGTACATGTTTTGCAGAATGTCCAGCATTCCGCCCCATATGGCTGCTCTGCTCCTGATACAGTTGTGTTTTTCCAGTAATATACTACTACATGGAACCCACTGAATTGTTGTCCATCCTGCTGCTACTCTGACTTGTTGCAACCTGCTGTTATACTAGCCACCTTCTCAGTTACTCAGCATGTATAATGTCTGTCGGTTGAGCCTCTGTACCCATATATTCTCTCTGGCTTTGTCCAGCTTTCTTGCAGTAACAGATTGTGACATATTGATAGTGTGTGGGACTCATACCATAGGAGTACCTTATATGCAAAAGTTGTTGGCACAGCCAGCTATGAACCATCAACACCATCAACCATGACAATGTACTTAGGCCACTGAGCCACAACAGAAACCAGAAAGTGAGTTTTAATTCCTCACACTATCAGCAGCAGACAGCATATACACTATGACCCTTGCATATTGTGGAAAATAGAACCTATAGCCTGGTTGTTTGGGACAGCCCTAGGACTGTGTGGTCTGCTGATATATCCTTGGAAACATACTCTGTTACTGCAGTTGTATGTAAACACTGATGTGTTCGGGGTATGGGACTGTAGCATTGAGAGTCATGCTTCTGTCCTGTGACCCTGCTGTTTGGCAATTCCCTTACATACTGATGTGGATTTTGCTGCCTTGTGGCCTACTGCATATTATGGGGCATTCACTATTGGACAGCGTACCTGTTGTCCCACACAGCTGTTTGTTCTCTGCAAGTAGCCCAGTTGCCCACTCTATTCCCTTGCAGAAATGCAGCAGGTCCATACATTTGCTACAATAGTCTAGTACCCCGTACATGTGTTGTAAAGGAGAGTGACTTACATTGTGCATGCAGCAGTTAAGATACCTGTTTTTCAGAGCTGACTCTGTCTGATACATGCAGAACACAGCCAATACTTGGTAAGGTACAGGTTGTGTGGTGTGGCTGGCATCCTTTTTACTATGTATGCGAGTAGGAGTAAGGTGTCAGTCCCTCAGGCCCTAGGTTGTCAGTGCATGTGCTGTGCATTGCCTCTTTGCAAAGGTGACGACATACTGGGCATGCCTATGTCTGCCTACAGGGACAGCCTCTGGGGGGTCCTCTTCTGAGTTTCCCTGTGGGTGTGGCTGTGGGGACCTTGGCACTGGTGGGGGGCTGTGTGTCCCTTCCCTGTGATGATCCTGCTGCAGCTGTTTCTGCAGTATTTTGTGTAGCATGGGACATACTGTGAACATCTGTACTCATGTGGCTGGAGAGTACTGCAGGGATCCAGCAGATATATCAAGGCACCAGAACCATGACTTGAGCAGCCCAAACACAATATCTGTGAAGTTCCTGGTTTGTGCATGTGCCTCATTATGGCATTTACTGGTAGGTGTTTATACATTTCTGATGGGTGCCATCATCCATGGTTCCAGTGCATAGCCAGCATCCCCCAGTATATGGCCATATGGGATCTCCCCCTGGCAAACATGTGGTACAGCTGTGATGCATAACAGATATGGGGAGTTGTGATAACTGCTAGGGCTGCCAGCACACACACACTCATGATGGTGCTCTGGGCATTGCACATGATCTGGCAGTTGATTGGGTGATACCCCTTGCACTTGATGTCGACTCTACCCTCCTCACTGAGCAGTGCTTTAATGTGTACATGAGTACAGTCTATGGCACCTAGTACCCCAGGGTAGTGTGCTATATGGTAGAAGAGATGCATACTGCTGGCCCTCTCCTAAGGGGTGCAGGGTAAATAAATGTGCTCACCAGCATAGGTTTGCAATGGCAGGTAGGAACTTGTGGAGTACCCTGGATGCAGATGCCTGTGAGACCCCCATCATGTCCCCAG
This sequence comes from Protopterus annectens, assembly GCF_019279795.1. Lineage (NCBI taxonomy): Eukaryota > Metazoa > Chordata > Ceratodontiformes > Protopteridae > Protopterus > Protopterus annectens. The sequence goes on along the minus strand of NC_056725.1, from coordinate 1,792,493,242 downwards.
TTGGTCTTTCAAAAGTACCTATAGCAAGTATTCTAAGGAAAATAGATACCTTTGTTTCCACTGGGATGGGTTCCCCTCTGTTGGCTCTGGATCTGAGTTGAGGGCGGCAGAGCTCAGTGAACTCTTGTAGTATGTCCTGTCCACCCTGTAGCCCTCTACAATCTCCAGCTCCTGTAGCTCCTGGAAGGTTATCCTGGGCCTGGACACTCTTCTCCTTCTCAGTCTAGGCCTATTGTCAGTGGCAGAATCAGCACTTACCTCAGCCTCTAACACATACAGATGTAGCAGAGCAGCAGCAGCCCCTAGTATTCTGTCTGTTAAAATTCCCAAGTCTGTACTCCAATGGTGCAGAGTATGGGGGAAAAATCAGATTGAGGCTGTATGCATACTTTATAGTGCTCTGCTACAGATGCAACCTGTGTGATTGGATAACTATGATTCATTCCACCAACCAGATACATCACTGTGGGGTTTGAATGGCCCACTGTCTTTCCTCTTAAGCACTGAGGCTCGGCGTTCAAACCCGAGGTGCTGGTATAACCACTGCTCAGGAGTCTGGACACACCCCCATGCACAGGCACACTTAGCATAGCTCAAACTAGCTAAAACATATGCCCTGCAGCTAAACAATGCTTAGCAGCACTGGACACTCTCCTGCTTAGCTGAGTGATGTGCCACACAAATGTGCACCGCTGAGCTGCAGTCATCTTAAACATATAGTGACACACCACCTTTTGATGTTAGCTACCTCTTCTGAGGACACAAACATGGTTCTGCTGCTACACAAATTTTATCTGCAGATACGGTAGCCCATTTTTGCTATTCAGTAACCCCTAGCTTATTTGGATACAGATCCGTACACACAACCTGGATACTTCACTATTCCAGGGCCTGCCTCCTTAGCAAACAATGAGGTCTACCATTGTACATACTCCATGCAGGGCCCTGTAATGCATTATTCTCACATAATTCTTATTTTTAGTTTTCATACATTTTAATATTTTTTGCATAACAACACTTTTGAGGCTGCTGTGAGCTGCGCAAATGTAAAATGGGTATTAAAAAATTATTTATTACATTATTTTGCATGATTTTTGGACACACAGGGCATAGTTTTGCACATACCTATGCCTACTATGCAATTTCTGACCTTCTAAATGGGCTTTTACAGCCCCTGTTCCATTTTACTTTCTTGTACATGGAAATTTTCCGTGTACACTTTGGGCACTAACATGGGTCTGCAGAACTGTCTATCTGCTTGCTGGATTGCTCCAGCACCCTCATTTGCATGCATTTCACCTGCTTATGAGGTGATTTGTATGCCATGGACACTTCCGTGTCCTTAAGCTCATGCATGCCCCTCTGCTGTGTTTACGGGATCACACAGCTGCTTACGTCCGTTTAAATTCCACGCCACTATGTCTACATGGAAAATTAATATGTGTAGGCTTTATTGAATTCCCCCCATGTTCTATCCTTTTTACTTTTATAAGGCATATTCGCTTTTAGTTTTTGTATAGTCAGTCTCCATAGGAAGTCCTGACACTCCAACATATTGTTGCATCTTCCCAATCTTGCATGTATTGTTACAAAGTTATCTTTATGCATCTGGTTCCATGGATATACACAGAAATACTTATGCATAATATTATTATACCATTGTTTCCTCTCATTTTCCATCTCACAGATTTTTATTTTCCAAAGTAAAATTTTGTCTCGGTAATTATTTAATCAGTTATTAGAACATATTCTCTTTCTTTTAAAATTCAAGAGATACATCCATTCTATTTTATATTTGAGTCTTAATATCTGTGTTAATAATGAGGTATAATTTCCTTCAAACAAATTAATACTTTATATAAATGTAAAGATGTTCATACACTATTGGATTTATCAATCCTAAACCTCCTTCTTCCTTTTCTCATACAAAATACCCCTTTTAACTGGGTTCAGTCTAAATCCCCAAATGAAGGAAAAATTATATTATAAGCTTCCTTCTCATATATTGAAGGTATACTAAATATACTTTATAAATATGCAATTCTTGCTAGTAGGATTGAATTGGTTAAATGTATTTTCCTTAAATGATAATTTAAATGATTTCCAAAACATACAAGTACTTTTCATTACTTCGAACTTTTCTTTCCATATCTGTTATGTATTTTCTTTTTTTCCAAAACATATTCCAGGCGCATTTATGCTTGTCATATTAAATTTGATACCTACCAACATTCCTTCAAAGCCCAATCCTTGGCGTTTTTTTCTTTCTTTCTTTCTTTCTTTCTTTCTTTCTTTATTTATTTATTGACATTTGATTACTAGGAAAGTCCAACTGGGTTGAAGCCCATTTTCTGTGGAGGCCTGGGGAGAAAATCTGCAAATTATTACAAAACATTTTAAGAACAATAATTATATGATCTTCATAAATAAAACAAAAACATCTGCAGTTTAAATAATTGACATAATATAAAAACATTGGTAAAGAATCAATACAGTGTATGTGATGACCATTTAATACTTAGAGAAAATTTGGACAGTTTGTAGAGAACTTAAATGAAGTTAGTCTAATGCAAACAGCAATTGCAATATGAAGTGAGAGAAAAACAAGCTTATGGTATAATTAATCCTATTACTTGTAAATGTTCCTGTAAATAGTTTATCACTCTACTCATTCCCTTACTATTTTTGAAACAAAAATAATTTCATGTGCATATGATAACATAGTTGTCATAGTTATTCCTTCATTAGATACATATCTCATATTCTCAATTTCTCTATTAATGTAACACAAATATTAGGCTACTCAATGAGCATCCTTGTCTTATATCCTTCTTGAGTACTATTTACAGTATCACTTAACCAACCACTTACTAATGCCTTAACTATATTCAGTTTATAAGCTGTAATATGGAACTTTCTTATCTTGTTACTTATATTGTATCCATCAAATATTTCCCACCGTGCATTGTGTTGAATTGAATCAAAGGCTTTGCTTAAGATTGCCCATCATAATTTTTATTTGAACTTTTTTATATAGAGCATCATCTACTAATTCCCTATTTATTAGGAGCAATTCTGAACTCTTTTTCCTTTTATAACATATATATTCCATTTATAACCTTACTTATTTTATTTTCCATTCTGTTTTCCAAATTTTCATATAAATCTTATTGTCCCTATTATTCATTTTATAGTCCAAATCTACATTATTTTGCATATTTTTTTGGACAAAAAGGGCATAGTTTTGCACATACCTATGCCTTCTATGCAATTTCTGACCTTCTAAATGGATTCCATCTTATATTTATCACCTTTTTCATTATAAATTTAATTACTCCACTACACAGCTTTTTTATTGATATCCTGTATTTAACCATTCATTTAGTACCATTAGAAAGCATTTTTTATTATTATTGTCATATTTGTATACATCCTGTACTATATTCCTTCCAGGCCTGCTGCAGATTCCAAATTAACAACCTTTAATATATTAGAGAATAAAGCGTGTCTCCAGTATACCACCATGGCAAAACAGAAATAACTGTTAAAACCAATTTTATTCACTGGCGACATAAAATAAAAACATAAAAATATAATAATCCAGTCCAATGAGCACTTTTGGCTATTTAGCCTTCTTCAGATCATATAAGGGCGGCCGCGGTGGTGCAGCGGTTAGCATTGTCACCTCAGAGCAGGAGGTTCTTCAGTTCGATCCTCGGCTGGGGTGCCTTCTGTGCAGAGTTTGCATGTCCTTACTGTGGTCGCGTGGGTGTGCACTGGTTTCCTCCCAAAGACATGCTGTAGGTGGATTGGACACTCTAGATTGGCCCTAGGCGTGAGTACATACATGTGTGTGTGCCTTCTGTGGAAGGTTGGGTGCTGGGCTGGCAACTTGACACCATAAAACTTCACTGCCAATCATGAGCAGCCAAGTGATCCGCTGTGGTGACCCCTAACTGGGAAAAGCTGAAAGAAGCCTTCTTCAGATCGTATAGTTAGGACTGTACTCATCTTAACTTTAAAATAGTACGTAGCCAATCTCTCTCTTGATTCACATCAATGCCCTTTCTCTAAGGCCAATAATTCAGAATGGATAGAATGTTTAACCTTTTTTCGGATAACCAATGATAATCTTAATAGACCTCCATCTGTTTACATCAGCAGGTATCCAATACCTTATTCTCAATCATTACCTGCCCCTTTTTTATAACCAATCAGCTACATCAAGGGGACCAATTCTCCTATTTGCAGCCAATGGTATTCCTCCTGGCCTTTAATGCGGGTTTCAAGGGAACCAAGTAGTTTAAGCCAGGGAAGCGATTCGCTCGCATGTTCACAATGCAACTAACCTCACGTAGTTCTGTACGATTGTGGACATCTCCCTTTCTTGCCATTTGAGCCACAACCTCGATGGCCTTAAATCTAAAGTAATGAGTGGAATTTTTGCCAACATATGCTGCCAATGCATTACTCACATCCATGTTGTGTATATCCCTAAGATGCCGTAATATATAATCTGTAAATCGTTGGTCAGTTTTGCCAATGTAAAATGCATTACATTGGCAACAGGATGCTAAGTAAACTAGATGCTGGGTATTGCAGTCCGCATATACATTGAAAGTAAATGCCTTGATGGTGCAAGGATGGATAAACGTATTTGCACTATCAATATAAGTACATGCTTTGCATCTTTGACATTTAAAAGTATTTTTGTATAACATGGCAGCTGAACAAACCCATTTTTATTACATAAAAGCCTTTTGATATTTTTCTTGTTTTTAAATAGGAATCTAGGGGTTTCTCCTACAATGTTCTTTATTTTTATCGTCAGTTGTTAAAATGGGCCAAAATCTCTTGATAACGTCACAATTACTCCACTACACAGCTTTTTTATTGATAGCCTTTATTTAACCATTCATTTAGTACCATTAGAAAGCATTTTTTATCATTATTGTCATATTTTTATACATCCTGTACTATATTCTTTCCAGGCCTGCTGCAGATTCCAAATTAACAACCTTTAATATATTATGCAGTTCCTCAACCACAGTTTTCTTTTACAACTCCTTATTACATTGTTCTAAAAAAGTATCTACTTTCCACATTTTGTTAGTTTGTATTGTCTGTCCTTTAAAATTTTATGTTCTATGTTTTTCTACTGTTTCCATAATCTAATTTTATGTATTGTGTATTATACAATATGTATCCTTCATTTCTCTCACAATGCTGTTATTTTCCTTAATGAATTTACTCAGATATGGTGCAATTTCTTTTTTCCCCATAAAGGAAATGCTTTTCTTGTATAGTAAGTGTATTATTTTCATTTTATTTAAGTTATATAAATCTTGTTCTTTGATTAAAAAAGTCTTATTTTTTTAAGCTATCAAAAGTATCATAGCATTTCTTATTGTATTTTATTTTTTTCTTTTCATTTTCTCTCTCCCATCATCTATAACACATTTTATACTTCTGTTTAAAGCACAACCACCATTCTGACCAGTTCATATAGAAGTGTCTCATATCTACACAAGCTTGCCATAAATTTAGTATGTCAGTTTTCCCATCGTCATCCCATTTAACTTCATTATTTCTTTTTATTCCCTTTCCTACTCTTATATACTCAGCATTTCATTTTAACATAATCCAAATTGCCCAGTGATCTGAAAATCCTGTCATCAGAACACCTTCTTCTACTGTTAGCAACCCTAATGAAATTTAAAAAAAATAATCTATTTCAGTTTTTTGTTCACCTCTACTATAAGTTCATGTACTCTTCTTTGTAATTGCCCATATTTTATAATCTCTAACACTTTTTTAACATCATAAGCTTTCTTTTTCTGCTGTCTTAAATGGCAATTAAAATTACCTGCCGCAATTATTTCCATCCCCTGGATTTACGAAAGCTTGCACGGAGTGCAAGAAGACTGTAGGAGCTCACGCTGGCAATATGTCTGCCGTGCGATCCAGGTACAGCCGGCAGGGGCGTGCACGAGAGCTGCTAAAGCTACTCTTGCACATGTTTAAAAATATAACAATTTAATTTTTTTCCCCGATCTCTGATGTTTAAGCATAGTGCAGCATCTTGTTATAAAAACAAAAAAATAATAAAAAAAAAGCCAAAAATAGGCATTTTCACTAAAAAGCTTATTCTGCCATGCAGGTGAATGGCAGGCTGAAGACAACATGGCCACTGAGTAGTGGTTGCTAAGGGGGGGAAGCTCAGTGTGAGAGATGTAACCATGCATTACTAGGCAATCCTATGCAAATGAGGATAAGGATAGTGAATCCCAATTTTCCCCAGCATGTGAGGCATGTCCCAAGAGTGTAAGAGTAGGAGTAGGTGAGTAGAAGAGTAGAATATAGGTGATATCATGAGGGGGTGTGTCAGACAGGCTGTAAGCTAATTGGAGCACAGTGGCTTGTGTTTGCCCTGAGTTGCTCAGGATTGCAAGAGGCATGCCTACACTTGTCCTATTTGAAAACCTCAAACCCAAGGCTCACACTGTTAAAAGATAGGAAACTCCTTGCAAACATGCACACAGCGTGTGCGCTCATGTGTGCTCATGTGCGTGTGTTTGCACTTGTTTGCACTGCGCTGCCCCGGGCAGAAACAGAAAGGCAAAAGGAAGGAAAAGAAGTAGTAGGGAGTTAACCAAGGAGAACTAGCAGAGCTGCCAGGTGAAATATATCAGAATCAGCCAATTACACAGGCAGTAGACTAGCCCAGCCCAGCCCAGCACTTTAAACTCTGCAAACACCATTCCCGCCTGTTTTTTCTCAAGAACCCTGCAACACTGCAGTATACAAAGAGGGAAAGCTTAAAAAGCTTAAGTCAGAGGGGCTGCTCTTGCTATCATAAACCAACATGTGCAAGGTGCTGAGGGTGGTGATGTTGTGAATGCTGCTGAGCAACCCACAGTGAGGAGACGGAGAAGAGTGTACAGACCCAGGGTAACCTACCAGGTGCTACATGAGCTGGAGATAGTGGAGCATTATAGGGTGGACAGAGACCTCCTACAGCAAATTGTTGAGCTGTGCTGGCCATGCCTCACACACAGAACCAACAGCGGGGAACCCATCCCAGTGGATACCAAGGTATGTGTTGGCCTAAGAATACTTGCTACAGGTACCTTCCAAAGACCAACTGGTGATATGCTGGGGATTTCACAGGCATCAGCATCCAGGGTACTCCACCAGTTCCTGGATGCCATGTCAGCACATGTCGATGACCATGTATATTTCCCTAATTCCCGTGAGGCATTGGCCAGCAATATGCATTTTTTCCACCAAATAGCAGAATACCCTAAGGTAGTGGGTGCAATAGACTGCATGCACATATGCATCAAAGCACCGCTCGGTGAGCAGGGTAGGGTCTACATCAACCGCAAGGGCTTCCCCTCCATCAACTGTCAGGTCATGTGTGGTGCCCAGGGCATAATAATGAATGTGTGTGCTGGCTGCCCTGGAAGCTATCACGATTCCCACATCTGGCATCTGATGCAGCTTTACCAGAGATTTGCCAATGGGGACATCCCTGATGGTCACCTAGTGGGGGATGCTGGATACCCACTGGAGCTGTGGCTGATGACACCCATCAGAAATGCACACACACCTGAACAAGAACTTCATAATGAGGCACACGTACAAACAAGAAACATAATTGAGCATGTGTTTGGGATGCTCAAGTCACGGTTCCAGTGCCTGGACACATCTGGTGGAGCCTTGCAGTACTCAGCAACTACATGTACCCAAATTGTTATGGTATGTGCCATGCTACACAATGTGATCTTGCGGAAACAGCTGCAGCAGGAACAGCATGGGGCAGAGCCAAACAGCCACCCACCATTGCCAAGGCCTGCACAGGCACAGTGTGACTCGGAGGAGGAACAACCTGAGCCTGCTCCTGTAGGCAGAAGGAGGTGTGCCCAGTATGCCCTGGCCTTGGCAAAGAGGCAACGCATAGCACATACACTGACTCAGTAGGAACCCTGGAAATGACACCTCTTTCTGACTCACAAATACAGTAAAAGGAATACCTAACTTGACACTACCTGTTTTCAAACATGTATAGGGAGTGTACTATGTGCATCAGACATAGGCAGCCCTGCAGCACCACCTGAGGCTTGAGTGCCCTATTTTAAGCAATATAAAGCACTGCTAAGCACATTTTACCAGTATTGAGCATATTTAAATCCAACCAGCACAACGTCAGGCAACGTTGGGTAATGTTGGGCAAAGTCGGACAAAGTCGGGCAAAATTGAGCAAAGTTGGGTAAACACTCCCACACCTGCTTTACTGTTCCTTATCCAGTCAGGTCTGCCCAGAAGGAAAATAGAAAGCAGTGACAGGGCTTGAACTCAGGATACTGTGCACTATAGTCACAGTACTGAACCACTAAGCCATGATAGCATTTCACTGGCATGGACACAACTTAAGTCACTCACACATACCAGTTGGGCGGGGTCACATACCTAATAGTCACAGCCAGGAGGACAATTGTAGACAGACGCAAACACAAACAAATGCTGTATCATGCCGTCTGAAGAGGCATATGGGTAACCTCCCACCAGGCCTATGCAGACAGATAGCAGGCGTGTGATGTGGGTTGGGTAGGCTATGAAGTCACAAACTAATATGCGTGTAATTGGAAGCTAAGGTCTGTAGTACAGTGGTATGCCTCAAGCCAGTACAGTAGGCAACAGTACAGACTGAAATGGAATACCTGACATAGAAGTGCAGGCCTAGCAAATGTGTATAAGTGTCAGGTGTACCCCTCATCCTATGTACACCCACAGTAACAATTAGGTGTGCCCCCCGGGTAGAAATGCACAAATAATAGCTGTCCACCTTGTATTAGAAATGTTGATAAGTCTATGAAAATTGACTCACGGAACCCCTGCATGCACAGCGTGCTTCCTGTCGATGTACAACACAAAGGTGAGCCCTAAAGTAAAAACCAACTTGATTTTTCATACACATATAGTATATATACCCATAGTGGGCATGCTCACACACAAACAAATTCTGCAAATTTCAGTCAACAACATACTGAAAGGTCATACTGGGCATGCTCACACACTTGCCATGTCTGAGTACAGCAGTGGGCCACACATATCTGGCAGTTGCAGTTCTTACTCCAGACACATGTCACTATTCACCAATCCTGCCTTGCGCACACAGTGATATGAAAACATACCCATATAATATATTGGACCCCCGTCATAATCAAACTATGTAATACAAGTACTTAAGTTGTTCAGAGAAAGTTAAAATACAAAGAAGATCAATAAATCTCCGACATTATCCAAGCCAAGCTCTGCCAAAAATATTGCCAAAGATTCCATAGAGAACCATGAAGCTTTCTTTAGCTATGTCATAAATATCAATCTAAACTCATATATGTTCTGAGTTAGTGCAAAGTGTAAATGAATACATGTACACGACTGACATTGCCAACATCTTGTCAGACAGGTTCATATATATTTACCCCCCCTCACTGACAAAAGGGCCCATTACCATACCTGGATATTGTGAAAACCCAGAAATCACATATACAATGGTTAAACAGCTCTATCCAAACCCAAAAACACTGTCTATGGGATGACGTGGTGTCCCTGGCTGTGTCATGTGTGAACTCCTAAACAAACAGACCCTGCACCTGAACAGTCTGTTGAGACTCACCCTCTGTACAGGATATGAAACTGTTGAATAGGTTACAGCAAGGGTTGTCATACTCCACAAGTGCTGGTGCATAACAGACTATGGGAACTATTGTCTTATAAGCCTAATTAGCCTGATCTACAAGGCCATGGAGTCCATTATTATGAAACTCATAAACAGAGCTATTGGGAGCCTACAAACACCCAACCCTAACCATTTTGGTTTGGTCAGGGGCAGATCATGGTCCCTAAACCTGCTAGACAGTTTGCAAGGCAGTTACCCAGGACATAAATCAATGAAATGAGCTCCACACGGCCTACATAGACCTTGAAAAGACCTTTTCCAACATCCCACACACGTCGTACCCACAAAATCAACAACCTGTGCATAAACACGTATGACATCTGATGGATTGCCAACTGGGGCACAGATAGATCCCACAAGGAAAGAATTGTTGTCTCCCTGTTGGACTGTAAGCTGGTAACCACTGCTGTCCCCCATGGCTCAGTCCTGGGACCCCTTCTGTCTGGTGTATACTATCCAGAAGTACAGTCAAAACACACACAAGGGCTATAGTTATCAAAGTTTGTGGATGACTGCAAAAATGTTGTCATAATCAATGTTTGGGACAATAGAGACATCCTTAAAAAGGGTCTCAGTCAGACAGATGTGGTGTCAAAATTATGGCCTCGAGCTACAGTCACACAAATACCACATAGGTGCCAACACCCTAAATATGGAGGTAATAATAATAAGGGATCCATGGACACAAATGTCTCTACTTTCAGAAACACATTCACAAAGTGGTTAGAAAATCATACTGTGTTCCCACAAATTGCCAAAGTCTTTGCATGTAGGTCAAAGGAGGTTCCCTCTACTCATCAGTCATCAGACCCATCAGAGAGTACCATGACACACTTGCGATGAATCTGACGAGGCACCTTCAGCAGCTGGAAAGACCACTGAAGTACCTCAACAAGAGGATTACTGGCCTCAAACATTTGCCCCATACAACAAGACTGAAATCACTCAATCTGTACTCTGTTGCATACCATCTACTCAGGGGATCTCTGCCCAATAGACAGGTCCATGTCCAATGCAGAACTGATGTACATGCTCTGTCTGAAGTAAACCCAAGCTCACTGTGCCACATGCTCTAGGGATATAGTCATCACAACAATAAATAGAACATGTTGGAGGGATACATTACTAACTCACAGACTTCCCTTGCTTTGGAACAGGCTCCCAACCTACATTAAGCTGAGTCCCTCACTGACACTCTTCCAGGGGAGCCTTGATGAGTGTATGCAAAACTGAACTGTCACACCATGGCTCACTTCATCAGCTGTACTACACAGAGACATAGGGAACTAACCCCAGGTGTGGTGATAGCTGCACACTCTTGCCATACTAATACATGCCTTCAGGCAGATAGCCTATTACATACCTATGTACCTATATATGTAGGGGAAACACAGTATAATAAGCCAAAGATGAATGGGCAGAGATGTGTCTAAGAGGGTGACCATGACAGGGAGCCATCCAGGACTGTCCCACCCAGCATACATCCCAATGGCACAAAAGACATGAGGTGCACATCTCACCCACTGTACATAATAGCCACCAGTATCTGTAAGCATTACAGTGTATGTGGTGCATGTGCCTGTTGTACAACATGACTGTACAATGAAGTACACATCTACTATCTGTAGAAATTTACCTGTCACATAGGTTCATAGGTATGTAGTAGACTATCTTCACAAAGGCATATATTAGCCTAGGCAAGTTGTGCAGCTTTCACTACCCCATTGGTTAGTCTCCTAAGCCCTAGTTCTAATAGTTAGTACCCTAAACCCCTTTCTAGTGGGGCTGCTGTTGTGATCCCTGGCGTGAATTGTCTGTTTCCCATCCACTCATCAATGTTCCTATTGAAGTGTGTCAGTGAGGGGCTCTGTCTGATGTACATTGGGACTCTGTTCCACAGTAGGGCAAGTCTCTGGGATGGTACTCTATCCCACCAGCATGTTGTATTCATTGTTGTGATGAGGTTCATATCCCTGGAGTGTGCAGTGTGACTCAAGTTTGTTTTCCTTAGATGGAGGATGTTCAACAGTTATGTGTTGGACATGGCTCTGTATGTTAGGCAGAATTTGCTTCTGTGTAGGTGGTATGCAACAGAGAACAGATTTAGTTTTTCCAGTTGTGTTGCATAACACAACTGTTTGAGGCTAGTAATCCTCTTGGTGAGGTACCTCTGTGGTCTCTCCAGCTGCTGGATATGCCTAGTCGAGTACATGCAAAATGGTGCATTGTACTCAATGATGGGTCTGATGACTTAAGAGTAGAGGGTCACCGCTACCTCTTTTGATCTTGATGCAAACCCTTTGTTGATTAGGTGGGCCACATAGGATTTCCTAATCACTTTGACAACATGGTTGTCAAAGGAAAGATGACTATCTACTTGTGTCCCCAGATCCCTTATTACCTTGTCAGTTTTGGGGGGATAACACCTATGTGGTAGTTTGTGGGTACTTTGTTTTCTCCAAAGGGGATTACTATGCATTCTTTCACATTAAGCTTGAGGCCATGATTCTGACACCACACATGTGTCTCAGAGTCCCTTTTGTAGAATATTTGTGTCATCCGGGGAATCTATTATGGCAAACACTTTACAGTTCCCAGCAAACTTAGTCAACCACATCCCTCCTGTGTTGGCATGTACTTCTGAGAAGTATATACCAAACAGGAGGGGCCCCAGGACTGAACCCTGGGGGACACCAGTTGTTACTGGTTTAGAGTCTGACATGTAGCCAGCAACTCTTAATTTGTGGGATCTATCTATTAGCCAGTTTGCAATCCATCTTGTGATGTATGGATTAATGCCCAGGTTGGTGAGTTCATCTATGATACTTGACTGGGAAATGCTGTCAAAGGCCATAGCGATGTATAGGTAGGCTGTGTGGAGCTCCTTTCAATCATATGTAGCCTGGGTAACTGTCTCAAAGAAATCCACCCAGATCAGGAGGCATGATCTGCATTTGATGAAGCCAAACTGGGTGTGATCAACTGTGTGAAGGTTCCCAATGTCTTTATTGTTGACTTCCATTATGATTGGCTCCATTTCCTTGCAGATCAGACTCGTCAGGGTCATAGAGCAGGAATGCCAAGGGTCTGTTGTGGCCCCACCCCTGTGGAGTGGGAAGAACATTGCTGTGCAACATTCTATGGGTACATATCCTGTAGAGAAGATGTATAGAGAGGTGCAGGTATCCTTGATGAATATGGATACATCCCTGCCCTGTGTGCTATGATCCAGGTTCTGATGCTGGAAGGTATAGAATGAGTAGTATCCTTGTAGTGCTGGTGTGCTCTCTGGAGCCTTGAACTAGGTTTCTGTTACTACACAAATATCAATATTCTCCATACTGAGAAGTGCCTGGAGGGTGTGCATGTGGAGGCTGAGACTTCTGGCAATGAGTAGCATTTAGCTTTGTGGTTATTTGTGTTGGTTATGGGGTTTGGTTTGTCCTGAGTGACCGGTGTTCCACACCTGAAGTCAACGCCTCATTGGTCCAATCTGACCATAAGCTAATTACCCTAGATATCCACCAGCTGCTCCCACCCCTCATTAAGGAAACCATGGTAAAAAATTTCTCCAAAGCCAACTTCATGCATCTTAAAACAGAAGTGGTGAACTTCATGACACCCATGCAGATGGACAATACAGTTACGACTACTGAAACTTACACAATTGCACTTTATAAGCACTTACATAAGTGCATGGATCGTGCTATCCCAAACAGAACCAAGACGCTATCCTCCAAAAAAAGGAAGCCAATCTGGTGGTCCCCTGCCATAAACAAACTGAACAACAGAAGGAATAAACTGCTGCAAAAGAGAGTAAAATCCCATGAGTGCATGTGTTACCTGGTCAGCCTCAGTAAGAAGCTGCAATCCCTGATAAAATCCTCCAAAGCTAGTTACGAAAACAAAATTGCCACTGATTATAAAGACAACCACAAAGCATTCTATAGCTATGTCAATAATCTCAATGGCAACACTCAGATCTGCCCTGATTTACAGCACAATGGCACTAAATATACAGACCCAACTGATATTGCCAACATCCTGGCAGACAGGTTCACTGCTAACTTTACCCCCCTCTCACCCATTAAAGAGCCCATCTCTATACCGGAAGAATGCAAAGTTCCTGTAATCACGGCTGCACAGGTAAAAACCACACTCTCCAAAGCCAGGAGCACAGCATCCATGGGACCAGACAACATCCCAGACTGCGTTCTACACAAAATACAGAATGAACTGGCACCCCACCTAAGTACCATGGCCAATCATAGCCTCACTTCAGGCTTTGTGCCTGCTGAATGGTGCACAGCGACAGTTATCACACGCCACAAGGGGGGAGCCACCACGGACTCCGGGAACTACCGCCCCAGTAGCCTGATGAGCCTGGTCTGCAAAGCCATGGAACATATCATCATGGAACTTATAAACAAAGACATTGGTAATCTCCAAACTCTGAACCCCACCCAGTTCGGGTTTGTAAAAGCAGATCATGTCTTCTAAACCTGATAGACTTCTTTGAAGCAGTCACCAAAGCTGTAGACAAGAGTGAGGTGGTTCACACAGCCTATCTAGATCTTGCCAAGGCTTTTGACACCATCCCCCATTCTCTGGAATTATAGATAAACTCACTAAACTAGGTATAAATCCCTATGTCACAAGATGGGTTGCCAACTGGCTCACTGACAGAACCTACACTGTGAAAGTATCAGACTCCACATCCGACTTCAGACCAGTGACAAGTGGAGTACCACAGGGTTCAGTCCTGTGCCCTTTCCTGTTTGGTATCTACTTCTCTGAAGTACAGGCTAAGACAGAAGGTCTTTGGCTAACGAAGTTCACAGATGACTGCAAACTAGGAGCCATAATCAAAACTCCTAATGATGTGGACATCATACAAAAGGGCCTCACTGAGACAGATGCCTGGTGTCAAAGCCATGTCCTCATGCTCAATGCCAAAAAGTGCATTGTCACCCCCTTTGGTAAAAACTCTGTATCCATGAACTACAACATAGGTGGTAGTATACTTAACACCGAAAGTGTGATAAGAGACCTTGGGACACAGCTGGACAGTAGTCTCTCCTTTGATAATCACATCACCACAGTAGTCAGGAAATCCTTCTACGTGGCACAACTCATCACAAAATGTTTCTCATCCAGAAAAAAAGAGGTCATTGTTCTCATCACTCATTAGACCCATTATAGAGTACAGTGCCCCTTTTGATATGTACCTCACAAGACATCTACAACAACTGGAAAGGCCGCAGAAATACCTCACAAAGAGGATTACCGGCCTCAGACAGATGCCCTAAATAGACCGTCTCAAAAAAATCCAGCTTTACTCCGTCGCATATCGCCTACTCAGAGGTGATCTCTGCTTAACATACAAAGCTATGTCAAACCTAGAGCTGTTAGACATGTTCCACTTAAAGAAATCCCAATCCCTCTGAGCTACATGCTCTAGGGACCTAAACCTTGTCACCACAATAAACAGAACATGCCGCAGGGATAGATTTCTGTCCCAGAGACTTCCCATACTCCAGAATAAACTACCTATATATATCAAACAAAGCTCCTCATTAGCACTCTTCAAGAAAACTCTTGATGATTGGATGGGAAATAGGAAACTCACCCCGGGGATCACCTCTGTGGCTCTGCTCGACAGTGGCACAGGAAAATAATTTTCTTGGGTGGCAAAAGCCAGGGTACCTTTTTAGGCTGGGCTTGTTTAGTTCCCAGGGCCGATAGCCTAGTATTTACCTATGAATCTATGAACCTTTGAGCCTTGCCTAAGAAAGGTAATATGGGGACAGCAAGAGCCTTGGCCAGTATTCAGAAGCATAGGGGTGACAGGTGCAAACCATATCTAGCGAAGCAACGAGGCATGCCTATCATGTCATCCCAGGCAGACAGAGACTGGATACCCTTTGAATGACAC
Organism: Protopterus annectens; assembly: GCF_019279795.1. Classification (NCBI taxonomy): domain Eukaryota; kingdom Metazoa; phylum Chordata; order Ceratodontiformes; family Protopteridae; genus Protopterus; species Protopterus annectens. The sequence continues at coordinate 1,792,477,562 of NC_056725.1, read as the reverse complement.
CAGAAGCTCAGCCAATTGTTGAAGATTATCATCTTTCTGTTATATTGCAGTATCATGTAGGTGAAGGTAAGATGCTACTCAAGGTCAGGGTCATACCAGCCTGGGCTACATGATCATACAGCTACTATATATCTCTTGTCATGTTGTCCTGGGAGGTATGTCTCAGATAATTCACACTGACATGCACAAAGACTGCATCATATATGTACCTGTTCTGGAGTGATCTAAGTGCTTGTGTTATGTGGTGGATCATAGCACCTGACAGACAACTGACAGTAACCTTTCCCTTGTCCAGCCTAGTGAGTGGAGCATCTGTGTGCCTGACTATGGAGTCACCTATTACTAGTGTGTTGGGTTTATTGTTTTGCCTTAGGGCCTGTTGTGAGGCACACTGCTTTAGTGTATTATGTCTTTTTTGGCATGTGCTTGGAAGTGCATGTTGCTTGCTTGTCTGCTTAGGAGGACACACTCTTTTTCAGATTAATATTTGTATTCTCCGAGTATGGTAATGTGTATTTATGTGTGTGTTTTGCTGGTGCTTATATTGTGGATCTATGTGAGACTGTTGGTGTTGTGCTTGTATGACCCTACTGCTCTTGACAGTATTGTCCACTATTGGGTTGACAGAGTTTAGCCACCGGTTTGACCCTGTGTGTGCCAGCATTTGGTGCATCAACCCATATATGATATGGTCATGGTCTATGCATACAATACACTCACAATACACCTAGTATGATAAGCCTGCTGAGGTTAGCAAATGTGAGAAAAACCTTTGTGCAAACTGTCAGCGAATAATGTCTGTATTGCACCCTGTAACTCCATATTGCTTGCTGAAGTGTAAAGAAGTACTTAGTTTGGATTAAGAACCCTGCACTTGCCAACTGTGTATGTGTGTGTCTGTCTCTCCCTGGGGAGAGAGCAACCTTTTTGGAGACTACTCACACCCCTTAAAAGTGATATACTCATCTTTGTCAAGTCTGATGATGTCACCATCTTACAAATATACCTGTGGGAAGATGCAATCCTAGCAATGTGTATAGCACGTAGTGTAAATGCGTATTGCTGTAGTATCATAACGTAGTTAGGGAGGGATTTGAATCCTGCACTTGCTAACTGTGTGTGTGTCTCCTGGGGGAGGGAGCAATATTTTCGGAGACTACTCACACCCCTTAAAAGTGATATACTCATCTTTGGCAAGTCTGATGATGTCAACATCCTACAAATATACCTGTGGGAAGGTGAAATCTCAATAATGTGTACAGTGCATCATGTAAACATGTGCTGTTCTAGTATTGTAATGTAGTTAAGTAGGGGTTTGAATCCTGCACTTGCCAAATGAGTGTGTGTGTGTGTGTGTGTGTGTGTGTGTGTGTGTGTGTCTCCCTCAGGAAAGAGCAAGCATTTTGGAGACTACTCACACCCATTAAAAGTGATATACTCATCTTTGTCAAGTCTGATGATGTCACCATCCTACAAATATACCTGTGGGAAAATCAAATCCCAGTAATGTGTATAGCTTGTCGTATAAATGTGTATTGCTGTAGTATCATAATGTAATTAGGTGGGGTTTGAATCCTGCACTTGCCAAGTGTGTGTGTCTCCTTGGGGAGGAAGCAACCTTTTTGGAGACTACTCACACCCCTTAAAAGTGATATACTCATCTTTGTCAAGTCTGATGATGTCACCATCCCACAAATATACCTGTGGGAAGATCAAACCCCAATAATGTGTATAGCACATCGTGTAAATGCATATTGCATTAGTATCATAATGTAGTTTGGTAGGGGTCTGAATCCAGCACTTGCCAACTGTGTGATTGTCTCCGTGGGGAGGGAGCACCCTTTTTGGAGACTACTCACACCCCTTAAAAGTGATATACTCATCTTTGTCAAGTCTGATGATGTCACCATCCTACAAATATACCTGTGGGAAGGTGAAATCCCAATAATGAGGATAGCGTGTTGTGTAAATGCATACTGCTCTAGTATCATAATGTAGTTATATAGGGGTTTGAATACTGCACTTGCCACCTGTGTGTGTGTCTCCCTGGGGAGGGAGCACCATTTGTGGAACTACTCACACCCCTTAAAAGTGATATACTCATCTTTGTCAAGTCTGATGATGTCACCATCCTACAAATATACCTGTGGGAAACTGAAACCCCCAGTAATGTGTATAGTGCGTCATGTAAATGCATTTTGCTCTAGTATCATAATGTAGTTAGGTAGGGATTTGAATCCTGCATTTGCCAACTGTGTGTGTCTCCCTGGGGAGAGAACAACCTTTTTGGAAACTACTCACACCTCTTAAAAGTGATATACTCATCTTTGTCAAGTCTGATGATGTCACCATCCTGCAAATATACCTGTGGGAATATAAAATCTCAGTAATGTGTATAGCGTGTCATGTAAATGTGTACTGCTGTAGTATCTTAACGTAGTTAGGTAGGAGTTTGAATCCTGCACTTGCTAACTGTGTGGGAGTGTGTAACTCTGTTGGTCAATATGGTTTGGGTTTTGATTTTTGGAGTGTATGACATATCACAGTGACAACTGTATGTGCATAACACATGTAAGGTAGCTGTGGGGCAAAGCCATATGCATACATGTGACCTCAATTGTTTCATAAGTGGGTACTCTGCTTTCTCCGTGAAAGCATCTGTTATCTTTGCCAGAGCATGCTGGCACTTTCCAGACGTTAGGCCACTTCTGTATGCTTGTGACTAACTTAGCCACTGCAGTGATTGCTGGGCTACGTCTTCTGTTTCACATCCACTCATCACGGTTTCTATTAAAGAGTGTGAGTGAGGGTTTATGCTTGAGGTTTATTTGAATCCTGTTCCAAAGCGAGCAAAGTCTGGCAAAGCTGACTAATCATTATAGGTGTGCAACAACCTCTGTGGATCTGCATGCAAACCCTTTATTGCTTATGTGCTCCACAGAAGGATTTCCAAAACCCTTTGGTAATGTGATTATCAAAGGAGAGATGACTAAACACATGGCTCTATGTATACATTAATACCGGTTCCACATTTTGGGGGCTACTACCTATGTGGTACTCTGGGAATACTTTCTTTTCTAAAAGTGGATAACTATGCTTTCTTTGGCTTATAGCTTTACAGCATGATTTTGACACCAGGTATCTGTCTCTATGATACCCTTTTGGAGGATGTGAGTGTCATCTGGAGAATAAAGTATAGTCCACAGTATGCATTTTCATCAAACATGGGCAGACATATCCCTACTGTGTTTGCTTGTACCTAAGAAAGCTATATGCCAAACAGGAGAGGTCCCAGGACTGAGTGCAGGTGAATACCATTTGTTACTGGCATAGAATTGTACATGGAGGCTGCAAATGTTACTGTGTGTCCTACATCCATGCTTCAGTTGTCAATCCATCATCTAACAATCGTTTATGGTCAGTCTGTTGAGGTTATGTATAATACCAGAATGTGGGATGGGTATGAATTGCTGGTGAGCTATAGCTTGGCTGTGTGGACCTCCCCTCTCTCACCTATAGCCTTGTTAACTGGCTTGAAGTCTGCTAGGTGTAGGAGCCATGATCTGGCCTTTAGAGAACCTAAGTGGGTATGGTGCAGTGTTTACAGGTTCATAATGTCTCTGTTAATGCATTCCATAATGCTGTGCTCCATAGCCTTCCAGACAACATTTGTCTGGCTTATAGGGTGAGAATTTCCAGGATCTGTTGTAGTTCTACCCTTAATCAATTTATGTTAACATTTGCACTGGGTGTGACGAGGGTGGACAGGATTAGGAATAAGTATATTAGAGGGTCAGCCCAGGTTTGAAAGTTAGTAGATCAAGCCAGATAGGCAGGAATAAGTTGGTTTGTACATGTGCTGAGGAAGGATGCAGAGTATATTGTGAAATAGATGCTAAGGATGAAGCCACCAGGTAACAGGAAAAGAGGAATGCCTAAGATGAGGTTTATGGCTGTGGTGAGAGAGGACATGCAGGTGGATGGTGTGGCAGCACAAGATGCAGAGGGGAGGAAGAAATGGAAACAGATGATCTACTGTGGCGACCCCTAATGGGAGCATCCGAAAGGAGAAGAAGAAGAAGACGTAGCTCAACCCTTGTGGACTGTGAACACCATTACCGTGCATCATTCCACAAGTATGTAACCTGTATAGAGGCTGCATCTGGACAGAGTGTTTAGGTGAGTGGTGACTTCATATGTTAGCTTGTGTATGACACAGCCAAGGACACTGTCCAGTACCATTGCCACTGTGGTTTGGACTTTGGTAAAGAGATGTTTTAACTAGAGTGTCTGTGAATCATCAGGTTTTACATTCTTCAGGTCTGGAAATGTGGCCCTTGTGTAATGACAGAGTGGTGAAATCTGCATTCAAACTGTCTGAGAAGAAATTGGTAATGTTAGTCAGATAAGTGTACTTTATGACCATTTACATTGACTGTTACCCAATCTGAGATTTCCCTGTAGATTGTAAACAACACTAAATAAAGCTTTAGTGTTGTTTTTGGAATCCTTGCCATTTTATATTTTGAAGCTTCCCTTGTATGTTTAATGAGGGCTTGTATTTTCCCAATGATACTGACCAGAGAGGTTATCCCTTCTTGGTATGTAACTCTTTTTTGGTACAACTTCACACCTTGTATTATATATTTAGTTTATGGCAGGAGTCCATGAGACTAATGCACTTTTACTGTATAAGTGTGAATTTCTTGTGTTTGTGATAGCATGATCCATGCAACCCTGTAGGTGAACAATGTGCATTACTAAAGGATTATGCAGCTGGGACAGTGTTAACCTTAGTAATACAAACCAATGACAGATAGCAACAACATCATCACCCACAGCACAGTGTCAACCTGTGTCATACACACACATGCATACTCAAGTTCCAAAATGTGTGTAGTACAATGCATACTGGCCACCAATAGAAACTGTGGAGTGTTAACACTGGCCAATACAGGGCATGTCACCCTGCCCAATGTGTCCAATATGCATGTACATGCAGGCAGTGCACCTCCATCATGTTCACAAATGGACGCCAGCAAACGTGTGTTGCACACACCCCACACTTATTGTCCACTGTATAACGCATGCTGACACAACTACACACATCAGCCAAGTGGCACATCGGCAAACAAAACACAATTGGAATAAACACTGGTGAAAACAATACAACATTGCTAATTACAGCTTTAATGCATCATGCCTGCTCAGCTACACCTTCAAGGATATCATTACAATTTACTGCTGACAACATGCTACACATCCAACCATTGCTATACTTTATTAAAGTCACCCTGTGCATCAGCACCATGTTAGCCTGTCCCTGCATCAGTATTACAGTTGACAGGAGGTGGCACAGGTTTCATCATATGCACAGGGTGTGTTGTTGGTTTGCCAGAGGCCTACACTGAGCCATACAATCAACATGTGTGTGTGAGTGTGGGTGTGAGGGCCATGAGTACTGTTATGGGCCAATGTTGATGTCATGTGTGAAGGTATGTGTTTGCCCTAGGTTTCTGGTTTATGTGTGTGTGTCTGCATGCACACAGTTCCCCCATGTGGCTGCCATATACGGGGATTTGTGAGACAGCTACAGACTGTACCTGGCAGGCTTTACAGATCACCGTCTCTGGCCACGGATACGGAACCTGTGCCTGGCAGGGGTGCTACAGACAGTATCAGGTACTAATCCAGATTGGGTACTATTCGAAGAGGTTGACAAATGTCCACTGGATCCAGGTCCCTGCTGGGACTGGCCAGAGCCACGTGCACATGGTATGCTAGGACGGTCTATGGACAGCCCCCCCAACATTGCTGGGGCTGGTATTGGCACTACGGGAGCGGATGTGACTTGCTGGACGTCCACGGTGAACTCCAGCTGGTGATGTTGCTGACATATGTCCATGTCGACATCTCAACCGTCCCACACTGTCCTGACACATGGACATGACATTGTGGAGGACATCCAATGTCTCACCCCAACGTCTATCAATGACCTCAGTGTAGTTACGTATGGCACCTGCTAGGTCATGGATACTGTCATTTACAGAGGTGTAATGAGCCCTCTGTGCCCTTATCCCCTGTCTGGTGTACCGCTCCATTTGTGTCTGTGTCTCCATGACAGCCTGGAACATGCATGTGGTAGAAGGAGGTGTGGCATGTCTGCCAGGGGCATGATAAACAGCAGTGCTCTGACAAGAACCCCTGGGCATCTGCCTATGTGGTACCATTCCAGACATCTGGCTATGGCTGCTGTGTCGTGATACATGTGCCATAGATACCACACTGTTCTGGCCAGTGCCAACCGTACACTGTCCCTCAGCTAGGGGCAATGGTGATGATGGATGTACAGGCAGTATGACTGTGTGCAAGGATGGGGTGGAGACTTGTGTACTGTCAATTGGTGGCCCAACAACAGACCCTGACAAACCTGCCTGTGCCTCAACATACCTATCCTCATGATCACTGTCTGTCTCAGTGACATCAGGTTCCCTGCTGTACTGAACCAGCCCCACCTCGCCACCTGTGAGAGGAAAACAGAAAACACACTTTAAGACCTGAACATGACTTCAGACCACATGCACACGTGCGCGCATGCAGACATGCACACACGCACACATGCACACATGCACACACACAAAACTACACTCCTCCCGAAAGCAGACACACACAACACCTGTAATCACAGAACATACACAATACCAGGTGATGGTGGGGTACAGTATCACAAGCAAAACAGTCATATCACACATGTCAGCATGCAGTGCAAGTGTAGTCAGTCCTTGTTACTAACAATATACATGTCTTTGATGCATGTGTTTTGTTATTAGGTGATGGCCCGCCCCCTGAAACAAAATGCATACATGGACACAACATTGCTGTGCAGATATTCATAACTCTGTGATGTACTGTGCAGCATAACTCACAGGTGTACATACTATTGCTGGATGTGTATCTATGTGTCAGATAGGTATCCAATGCTGATTACAGCCTCTGTGTCTTTAGCAAATAACTGTGGACACATTTTAGCACATGCATGATGAGTATTCACACAACATCATCAGTGGTGCATGGATAATTGATGGAATACCATTCAGCCACATACCCAATGTACGGTACTTATGGTGAGTGTAGATCATATTGTGGACATGCCAGTCTTATCCATGACATGGCATGCTAAAACACAACTGCATATTTAAACACTACACATACCCAATATGTGTCATATGACATAGCCACTCACTAGCATCACAAGACATATATGTGTCAGTTGTGCAAATGGTGATTGGTATGCATACTGTTTATAGGTGCATATATGTGCACACACGGATCATTATGGTGTGTAGCAATGACAGCTATGTGTAGTACAGTGGTTACAATAACTGGATGGGGTATAGTACCATAGGCCATCATCATGAAGCATCAGGTGGTCACTCAAGGCTACAAATGTTTCACAAACCAGCACAAATCATGCTGTGATGGAACTGTACTACCTTGGCTAAATTCACCATTTCACAACCAGTTGTTACGTGAGTTTGTAAGGAGGCCAATAAGGAGCATTCCCTGACATGAATGTGTAGTGTGTTGCAGAGTGTTTAAATGCCCCAGGATAGGCCTCTACCCCTCAGGTATATTATGTGTAATGTGTGGATGAGATTTTGGATACTGGAGTGTGTCTTTACAGAGGGTTTGGGAATCCTTTATGTGTAGCATGTTAAGATGCTCTGTGTATGACATAGATGTGTATGTTATGTGCATGTTGAGTATCAACTGTGCCTATCTAATGGTCACTACAGTCTAGCCACATTTGTTTGAGATGGTCTGAGTATTGCATGTGTTTGAGGCAGCTAATCACATTAATGAGATGTGTGTGCTCTTACACCAAACATGCACAGCATGCATTATGGGTAGGTGTGTGACATGTGTACATGGCTTACACCTTAACTACGACATGCACTTTATATTTACAATAATAAATGTAGAGCACACTCACCAGCATCTGTCCGCTGCCTTGATGTCACCCCAGAGGTACCTACATAGAGATGAGACAGTTTGTCAGTAGCCTCATTGCTACTGTGTGTTTGCAATCTTACAGTACAACAACAGTTTACATTCACAAGGCTACAGATTATGTTCCAAATGATCAGTATTGCACAACAACAGGCTCCACATCTTTGAACGACACACTTCACATCTCACATATACATGATCTACCAAAACAGATAACAGTAGTCTACAGATATGCCATGTTACCTGCATGCTCCATGTGTGCTTGCTGGGTTGCTCCAACCTCCATCATGGTGTATGTCTGCTGCTGTTGTTGGGCAGGTGCCACCAGGCTCATGAGCAGCTCCTCCACTCTGGTGAGGGGGGGATGGATATTAACACCACCCCCTGTTGCAAGCTGTTCTCTATGCACATCAGCGGCACACTGACAGACATGTCTGAGAAGATCACTGCAGTGGTGGCGTACCTGCTCATATGTGTGATTATGCAGGCCTACCTCATTGACCCTGCAGACAAGATCTTGCCACATTGCAGTATGCTCCTGCTGGTCCTGGCTGGTTCTTGAAAACATTAGACAGCAGTGCTGAATCATACTGCTAGTGATGATATCATATTCAGCACTACTGTAACTTGGGTTCCTGTGGTGGGCCATGATCCCTGGAAGACATAAATACAAAAATATGTCTGAGCAAGTCATATGGCACATTTAACATTATACAGTACAGATATCACTGAACTGCCATATATAGCAACCTATAAGCTAACCAAGAGTGAAACACTGTAACTGCCACTTATCACCGCTCACCCCACAACTGCTTGAAAGTGCCTTGCTCACTCTGTGTCTAATGAACCATGTTCTGCACAGCAACAAAATAAAATCACTATATAAGACTATACAAGAGTACCTGACACACTGTATGCAACACAATGCACCACCTAGCCACAGCAGATATACATCAAGCTGATGTGTAAAGAAATGTACCATCCATCACAATCAATGTAAGGTCCAGTAAATGTATTACTATTATGCCACACAACTTGTTAATGCCAAACCCGTGGCCAAAATATGTGCACAATTGGGAATATAGGTCACATACTGCTGTAATACACTATGAACGTTGCTAGATACGCAGTTATATGTATTACCACACATATGTCAAAGGACATGTTACAGACATACCCACCCACACACATCAGACATAAATACAGGACACAAAGGTATGACAACCCAGATAAGCTTTCAGTGTGTACTATACAGTACTGTGTGTCAGTACTTACACAACCTTAATCTAGAGAAATGGAATCTGTGATGAATACAGGGACCACACTAAACAGTGGATGCAAGCAATGTGGGCATACACCATACTTTGCTGTACAGGCCCAAAGCTTCAGTTAGTACTACAGTACACACAGGATTTGCATTCAACATTGGTACTAATCAATAATCATAGATGTAGTGCTTTAGCCTCCAATGACTCACCCTAGTTAAAACCAAGGGACTTAATCACACTGTATGCAATAGCACTTGTTCTGCCTAGCAAAAGAATACACAGCTTTTGCTAGGATCAAAGCAAGAACCCATAATACCATAACATAAACAGTTTCCCACTAAGCTATCGCACAGATACATATCTTTTCACAAACATATTGACCATCACAGTCAGTCAACAGTACAGAGAATCTGTTGCAACAAGTAGATGTACGTGTGTATGAGTATATCTATATATATATATATATATGGGTCACCTTTAAAATCTCGAAGTCGCGTTTGCCCGAAACGGAATCCGACGGGACGAGAATACCGAAAACGCAGATGACCGAAAAGGTGAGAACCCGACGGACTCGGTAAGTGTGCGATCGAGTGAGGGATTTAGTGTTAGGGAGCGGACAGGTAAGTGTGCGATAGTGAGGGACTGTGGGTTAGGGGTGGGTTAAGTGAGTTAGGGTTAGGGTGCAGGTAGGGTGTGTGTGCGATGGTGAGCGACTGTGGGTTAGGGGTGGGTTAAGTGAGTTAGGGTTAGGGTGCAGGTAGGGTGTGTGTGCGATGGTGAGGGACTGTGGGTTAGGGGTGGGTTAAGTGAGTTAGGGTTAGGGGTGCAGGTAGGGTGTGTGTGCGATGGTGAGGGACTGTGGGTTAGGGGTGGGTTAAGTGAGTTAGGGTTAGGGTGCAGGTAGGGTGTGTGTGCGATAGCGAGGGACTGTGGGTTTAGGGGTGGGTAAGTGAGTTAGGGTTAGGGTGCAGGTAGGGTAAGTGTGCGGTAGTGTCAGACCTTAGGGTTAGGGTTTGGGTTAGGGATAGTGCATATGTTATGTAGTGTACTGTGTTGTTTACGTGTAGTGTGTTGGTGTAATGGTTTTCGGTGTTTTGCGTTGTCGGCGTTTTATGTTTTCGGTCTTTTCGTTTCGGGCATTAGTGTGTCGGGCAAACGCGGTTTCGAGGTTTTAAAGGTGATCCATATATATATATATGTATATATACACATATACACATCCATTTGTCTACATATACATATATATATATATATATATAGGCACATATACATTTCACCTTTCATAGTGAGAATATCAATTATACAAAGGATGTAATGTGTACAGTAATGTAATAAAATCGCACAGTCTTGGGATAAATGCATTGAAGGTGTTCACAGCCCAGGTAGCTTTAGCAGGCCTTACTGGCTTCAACATCGCAAACTGAACAAACCACCCACAGTGTTTAACCACCACATGTCATATACCAGCACTGTATGGTGTCTTGTTTGTCACACACTAAAACCTACATACAAATATGCCCATACTAACCTTCATCAACATATATATCTCCCCCCTTTGCAAACAGTTGCAATATGTCCCCTGCTCTATGCACGTATACAGATGTGAATATATATGACACATATATTTCTCCGTATATGTGTGGCATACACACACATGGTCCATGCTGTTGTAAGTCCCTGGACCTCACAGCTGAACTGTTGGGCCTTGCTGCAATACAAACAGGTGTCACATATGAACACAGACTAACATTGGGGCGTATATATGGCAACAGATGCTAGATAAGCATACTAGACTGCTACAGCAGTTGCCAGTGCTAAGCTAGACTTTAATATGACTATCATGCATGTGTTGTTCTGTCACACCCATGTTTATATAATGGTAGCGCTAATGCCCCCAACAGCCATTGGCCACACTACTGTACAGAACACAGATAACATGGATCAGATCTTTGACATATAATGCTGAGCTACACATTTCACAGGTATGTCCCACTGCCCACAGGTACACACAGTATTCTCCATAGCAGTAGGTAAGCAGAACATCTGTGCATAAAGAAGTACTGCTACCACATATGCATGTTTCACATTATGTAGACTATTCTTCAATAACATCTACTACATGCCAGTAAATATATATGTGTCACATACCTTTCCTTTGTATAATTTGGTAATATTTCTTTTTCCTTTTCTCTCTCTCTCTGTCTCTCTCTCTCTGTCAGTCTCTGCAATAGAGTGGTTGAGTTTGTTGGCAGAGATTGCAGCTTGCTTTTGTAGGAATTTGCACATGAGCATGTGATGGCCTCTGCACCAATTACTGCCCACCATTTGCTAATTGCATGCAGCCTGCTGTGTAGTAATTGCAGTAATCATTGTCATAGCAACCCAGTACTATAAATTGCTGATTCATGTAGACATGGCCCTTTCAGCTTTCCAAGATGGAGATCATCCTTGTTTGGTGTGGACATCATTGTTTAAGCCAGAAGGTTGGTATAGTTATACCCTGCACACACAGGTATATTCTACATTTGGGTAGGGTTGCAGAAGTACAGAGAGTGTAAGTAGTATTGTGTGGATTTTATCTTGCTGGACTTACAGGGTTGCTGTGTACATGTTAGTTTATCAAGGCATGTAGTCTGTCTGCGTAACTCCGAACTGTGGACCTATCCACATAATAGCCAGAGAATAGCATGTTATTTTTTGTCTGTGCACCACACAGATCTTTTCAGCAATAGAGCAATGGCATTCTTACAGTTGGTTGCTACCAGTACATGGCTACATCCATTTGTATTTCAATGTTGTATTCCTACATAAGGGTATGCTTCCAAAACTCATTCCAAAGCTTTTGCACAGTGTGTAACAGCAGATAGGCTAATATGCCTCTGTGTTTCTGCCTCTGCCAGACCTCTCAACCAATCAGGTACATATTTGAACAGAATCAGGGAAAAATCAAGAAAAAGTCAGGGACAATCAGGAACACCTTTAAAATATTAGTGCCATTAAGTTGAAGCATTGAGGGAATCAGAGCATATGAATTAATACACCTTTTCTGAAGCAAAAGAAGTGTCTAACTCTTAACTATTGTCATTATTCATTAAGTGTAATTCACCACCTTTTTATCCAAAGTTAGTAGTTTTAGGAGGGATTCAGAGGGACAGAGCTAAAATTTGGGTCAAAATCAGGGACATCCCTGAAAATTAGGTACAGTTGAGAGGTATGGCCTCTGCCCTAAACAGATATGCCAGTGTTTGTCCTACTGTGATACTGTGTGGGGTTGTAAAGTGATGGTGTAACATTATTTCCTGCTAGAATGGCTGCTTCTCTTATCAGTTATGTAATGTAATCTCACAACAACTGTTGATCAACATCCACAGAACAAGTTGTGTGGTATGGTATTCCTAATTTTCCTTTACATTCAATCATTCTGATGCATGATATAATTATTTAAGCACCAGCTTGATGTATATCTACCATGGCTTAGTGGTACTTCATGTTGTGTAGTGTGTGCAAGGTCAGGGGTTCGAGACTAACAGAGGTATTTTTGTTTTGTTCCTGAGCAGAACAAGGGCCCTCACATACAGAGTGACTATGGTACTTTTAAGCAGTTGTAAGCGGGTTTGTGTGGATTTGCGCGGGTTTGTGCATTGCTGCGCATTGCTTAGCCAAGTGCAAACAAGCGCAAACCCGCGCAAATGCGCAAACTACTGCTTAATAGTGCTTACTCCCGCTCACCTCCTCGCTAATTTCTTTGAAAGAAAAGAAAATTGGGGAGATAGGAAAGTGGTGAAAAAGGTGCACAAAGAGGGAAAGACAGTATGGAAAATAGCTTGGGATGTGCAGGACGGTTGTAGGGAAGATCCATAGCTGCCCATTTCTTCAAAAGCAACAGCTGTGCATATGCAATAAATTTGAAGGTAGATATGGACCCTTCAACACCTGAGAGAGGGGTGAGGACATCAAAGTATGTTGTAATGCCAATTAAATAACATTTCATGTGTCCATGTGTGCAAAATGGGTAGCTATGTATGGGGCGTAATTTTTCTTTTGGGAACAGACTGCCCCTCTTCTTTTTTTTTCAGTGAGAGTGCAATGTGGGGTAGGGGAAGTAGGTATATTTGGGGAGGTAGGTTGGGGAGGTAAACAGACAAGACAAACAAGATGCATACAGGGGCGGTATATGACACATGTGGTGGGTGAACACCTTTGACGGGGAGGGATGTTTGGAAATTGCAAGCCCATGAACCCCCAGATGGAAACAGTGGGACCGAGGTCCCCACCCATGGGCAGTCACCACTGCACCTTCACGGCCCAGAAGGTGGCTGTGATGGGGGCTGTGTAGGAGGGGCAGGCTGACCCCTGAGTTGCACCACTTGGGCCTCAGGCTGGCATAGAGGTTCTGCAACAGAATGTTCAATCTCTCTATACGCCACAGCCTGGAACCTACGAAGGGTGATAGGTACCTCTCTGCCCACGCTTGCACGGGGGGGCCGAGCCCCATCCCCTGCAGCGCTTACACCCAACAGAGGAGGAGGTCCCAGGCTGGGCACCGGATCTGCTGGTGCCATGGCCAGCTGAGGTGGGACAGGTGGGTCCGCTGGGACTGGCCTTCCCATATGAACTATGTTTTGGAGAGTTTAATAAAGATATGGGTTAGTAAGAGTGAACAGCATTGCCAGTTAGTTAAAACAGCATGCGGAACTATTCCCATTAACCCAACACACCAGATTTTCAACAGTTGAAAAGCAAGCATGACACATGGATATAGAGAACAATAGTGGACATTACAACAACATGCAGGTTGAATTGATGGCAACAGGCCACCAATATTGTGGTATTTTAACAGGTCACATGCATAGAAATAAATGCACATATTTATAAACCAATAGGACATATGTCCCAACAAATGTTTTGAGATTAGACATACCGATTGAGGTGTGGAATTGCACATAGAGTAGGGTGGAAAAATAGCTTAATTAACAACTTATATATCCTTCTTGTTTCCACTACATTCCTATTAACTGCAGTTATATATCCCTTACATGTATTATTACACTACCCAATGTCCTTATATTGTACAGTTGGATTTTGCTAGATCATTATATACATGAGCTGTATCTTACATACAAACTGTCCAAGATGCAGATGTTACTGCAGCATATTTTGAGAGTTGCTCACACACACTACTGCTAAGATGGTACACTGACAGCTCTACTTTCATATAATTATCTAGATATGTTCAGGTGAAAGTATCAGTTATATGTTAACAGCTCCCTACATTACTGGCAGCACACTGACATTTCTGGGGAACACAATACCAAGCTACTCATGTGCCAGATTAACCTGTACCTGCTGGCCATGAACCAACAGTTGAGGGCTGTACAAATGCATACAAGCTACTGGCACTCCCTTCATCCACGTTATATGGGCCTACCCAAGTGTGGGTTGACACTGCTTAATACAACACTACTATTTGTAGAATGCAACAGTACAACAACATATCAAAGAAAATGACACAGATGCACTCCATGAATCATACAGTTATTAGAGGATTATTACACCTTTATTTATTGGGTTAAAAGACTTTTTGAAGGCTCTCTCATTTATTTTATATAACAGTACATGCAGAATAATGACTAACCTGCCTCATGATGCATCCTTTGCAGCCTATCTTCATGGGCTTGCAGGTTCATAGTCTGGTCACCTGCAGCTGTGAAGTAAATGCAGTGATATTGAGACATACCTATCCATAGTATAGACAAGCATAGCAATTCTTAACTACTTAATACAATGGCTACTTACTCAGTACTGGGGCATTAGGAATCGTACAGGATTCCTGGACCCACTGGTCCAGTTGATCCTCCCTACATCGCTTCAGTTCAGAATAATGGTGCGTGACCTGCTTACCAGTCCGAGGAACACAAGTGGCACTGGTGAGATCACGGGCAAGACTGTTCCAGACCTCCGTTTTATATTGGGTACCCTGGTACTGGCCCCGCAGGAGTCTTTCCTCATGTTTGTGGACGAGGAGCCAAACCATAATTTTGGTCTCCTGGATGCCCCAGCGTTGCACTCTAAATCGAGTGCCTTCAGCAACACCAGCCATGCTGACTGCAGAAGGAAGCTACAACCAGTTATAGCAAGTATTCTCACCTGTTGAGCTTAAATATGCATCATTTCCCGCACTTATTTGTAATTGACCAGTTTTGGAAAAACTCAGCTGTAGGCACGCCTGCTTAGCTGATGTTGGCAATGTTTAAAATTCCTTTGATTGATATGTGTCTGTTGAAAGTGCATGTTTCTGAAATGCTGTCATGGCTTAGTGGTTAGGTACTGTCACTATAGTGCATAGTATCCTGAGTTCGAGCCCTGTCACTGCTTTTTATTTTCCTGCTGGGCAGACCTGACTGGTTAAGGAACAGTAAAGCAGGTGTGAGCGTGTTTACCCGACTTTGCCCAACATTGCCCGACATTGCCCGACGTTGCGCTAGTTAGCGTGGTGCGCAGCTACGCGCAAAGATGTTGCAGTTGCGCTAGTTAGCATGGTGCGCAGCTACGCGCAATTGTATTTAAATATGCTCAATACTGGTAAAATGTGCTTAGCAGTGCTTTATATTGCTTAAAATAGGGTACTCATGCCTCAGAATGCATAACCATTTCACCTTTATATATATATAATTCGTTCACTACTACATTTAACATTTCAATGCTTTTTACAGAACTTATACATAAAAAATGTCAGGAAATATTTTTGTATACAGATTTCCCACAGAAAATGGAATGTGCAGTAGTGGGATTCGAACCGGGAATGCCTCCTCTTTGTGTGAAGGCTCTAACCACTACGCTATCACTATGTTGCTTAATTTGCATATATTTTTCTTATTATCCTCTTCTGGTGTCTAAGCTGCTAACTGTAGCTAAGCAATGGGCAAACCTGCGCAAACCTGTGCAACTACGGGCAGCTACACTGGAAGAAAAAAAAATATTTTTATTTTTAATTTTGTAAGTTGTTTAACATATGGGGAGGTGTAGTGTTACATTGTACACATGTGAGCGGACTCGCTCATATAACTGGAAGTTGCGACATTTCTTCATTGCAGGGGCATGGATTTTTGGACTGCTCGGCAGTCCGACACGCCCCCTACACTCGTCCATGCTCCGTGTAAGCTTTAGAGTTGAGGCAGCGCTTCCTCATTAATATGCATGGCTCGCTGCCATCATACTCTTACACTGGCGCTTCCGTGTAAGACTAATCTAGTCTTACACGGAAGATTGGTAAATCTGGGGGCATATTTATAGCAACATATTTAATTATATTTTTAAGCATAACTTCTCTCTTTCTTTTTGTCACATATGCATAAATTGCAATAATTTAAAAAATCTGATCTTTCCATTTCCATCTTACATAATGAATTGATATTCTACCCATTATAACAAATGTAATATTTAATATTTTATTGTATACGTATATAGAATAACTATCCCTGAACAAGTCTCTCTGCCTAAATTTTAAATGATGTTTTTTACTCATCATACTTCAATTTGGAATCTAGACTGCGGTGGTGGGGCTGCGGTAGCGTTGTCGCCTCACAGTAAGATGTTGTCCTGTTGGATTCTCAGCTAGAGCATCTTCTGTGTGGAGACATGTGTGAATGGTCGTACCTTCGTTGAAGGTTGTGCATCAGGGCCGGCAACTCGGCATGTAAAAATCTACTGCCAATCATTAGCGGACCGGAGTTCCGCTGTGGTGACCCCTAACCGGAAAAAGCCGAAAGACACAAAAACTTCAGTTTGGAATCTCATATTTAATTAGGAATCTAGTATCTTCCAGTATAACAAGGTCAATCCCCCGGGTTTTCTCAAAAGCGTGCACAGTGTGCAAGATCGGTGCAGGAGCTCAAGCAGGCAATATGTCTGCTGTGCGATCCAGGAACAGCCTGCAGGGGCGTGCACGAGAGCTCCTGCATTATTCCTGCACGGACGAAGCCCTTCTATGCAAATCACCCCATTTGCAGGAGAAATCGATGCAAATTAGGTGATTTTGTGATCTAGCAAGCTTGTGACTGTCTGTGCAGGACTAGTGCAATCAGAAGAAATTTACTCGGTTAGTAAACGAGTACATTTCTGCAAAATCCAAAATGGAGCTATGACAGCTCCAAATAAAGGCTGAATATCATGTAGTAAGCATGCCAGTGTCCAAGTATAAGGCCAGTGGCATTGCAAACAATACAAAAATTAAAAAAAATAAACTTTTATTTTTTTTATCCGATCACGGCTGTTTAAGCATAGGGCAGCGGCTCGCAAATGGGATCAGGGGGAAAATAAAAAGTGAACCTAAAGTAAGCATTCTAACTAAAATCAGTTTTCTGCCATGCAAGTCAATGGCAGGCAGAATACAACCTGGCCAGTGAGTAGTGATTGCTAAGCGCGAGGCTCAGTGTGAGACATGTAACTATGCATTAGCAGGCAATCCTATGCAAATGAGGGGAAGGATAGTGAATCCCAGTTTTCTCCAGGATGTGAGTCAGGTCCCAACAGTGTAAGAGTAGGAATAGCTTGGTGCAAGCCTAGGAAGTAGGCGACATCATAGGGGTGTGTGTGTCAGGCATACTGTAAGAGGACTGGAGCCCTGTGGCTCGGGGTTGCTCCTAGCTTAGCATAGCTAAGCTAGGGGGTGTGTCTAAACCTGCCTAGCACTCTTTACAAAGCCTAAGCGGGTGTGTGCACCGTGCACCAGGTTATACAGAAAGAAAAAAAGAGGTTAAACCAGGAAATAGCAGCAGTGTGCACAATTGAGCACTCTGTTTGCGTGGCACACCCCCGGGCTGAAACAGGAAAGTAATGGGAAGGGAAAACAGAAGTAGGAAGGTAATCAAGGAGTACTAGCTTAGCTGGCAGATGAAATGTGTCAGAACCAGCCAATTACACAGGCAGCAGACCAGCCCAGCCCAGCCCAGAACACTGCTATAAACTATGCAAACACCTACCCCTCTGTTTTTTCCCACACTCTACAGCATCGGTGTAAACAAGCGGGGAACTTTTAACACTCACAACAGCAAAATGTTAGGGGCTACAATAACTATCATACAACTTGTGGAAGAGGCTGAGGGTGGTGAGGATGTCAATGCTGCTGAGCAACCCACAGTGAGGAGACAGAGAAGAGTGTACAGACCCAGGGTAACCTACCAAGGGCTACATGAGCTGGAGATAGTGGAGCACTATAGGGTGGACAGGGACCTCCTACAACAAATTGTTGAGCTGTGCCGGCCACACCTTACACACAGAACTAACAGAGGGGAACCCATCCCAGTGGATACCAAGGTATGTGTAGGCCTAAGAATACTAGCCACAGGTACCTTCCAAAGGCCAACTGGGGATATGATTCATAGGTTCATAGGTTCATAGATTAGTACTAGACTAACTGCCCTTGTGGGCCATTTTAAGCCTAGCCAGTTACCCCATGTGAGAATCAAACGCTGCACCTTGTGTTTGTAAGGTAAACACCTTAACCATTATGCCAACCTCCCACCAGAAGAAAGGAAACACAGGCTTTGATGAGATTTGAACTCATGACCCCTGGTTTACTAGACCAGTGCTCTAACCCCTGTGCTGTGAAGGGGATTTTACAGGCATCAGCATCCAGGGTACTGCACCAGTTCCTGGATGTCATGTCAGCACATCTGTGAACATGTATATTTTCCTAACACCCATGAGGCATTGGCCAGCAATATGCATCTTTTCCACCAAATAGCAGAATACCCTGAGGTAGTGGGTGCTATAGACTGCATGCACATACGCTACATCAATCGCAAGGGCTTCCCCTCCATCAACTGCCAGGTTGTGTGCGATGCCCAGGGAATAATAATGAATGTGTGTGCTGGCTGCCCTGGAAGATATCACTATTCCCACATCTGGCATGTGATGCAGCTGTACCAGAGATTTGCCAGTGGGGACATCCCACATTGTCACCAAGTGGATGATGCTGGATATGCACTGGAGCAGTGGGTGATGACACCCATCAGAAATGCACACACACCTGAACAAGGACTCCATAATGAGGCACACGCACAAACAAGAATCATACTAGAGCATGTGTTTGGGATGCTGAAGTCATGGTTCCGGTGCCTGGTCACATCCGGTGGAGCCTTGCAGTACTCACCAAATACATGTACCCAAATTGTCCTTGTATGTGCCATGCTGCACAATATGATCCTGCAGAAACAGCTGCAGCAGGAACGGCACAGGGCAGGGCCACACAGCCCCCCACCATTGCCAAGGCCTACACGGCCACAGAGTGACTCGGAGGAGGAACAACCTAAGCCTGCTCCTGTAGGCAGAAGGAGGCATGCCCAGTATGCCCTGGCCTTGCCAAAGAGGCAACGCATAACACATACACTGACACGGGAGGAACACAGGGAATAACACCTCTCTCTGACTCTCACATACAGTAAAAGGGATGCCAAACGTTACACTACCTGTCTACCTGTGCCTAACCATGTGTTGGGAGTGTACTATGTGCATCTCACATAGGCAGTCCTGCAACACCACCCTCAGTACTGGGACACCCACAAGGTAAGTGACTCACACATGCCAGTCAGGGGAGGTCACATACCCAACAACAGTCACAGCCAGCAGGACAGGTGTAGACAAACACAAACAAATCCTGTGCTATGGCCTCTGAATGAAGCCTATGGGTAACCCCCCCCCCCAGGCCTACACAGACAGACTACAGCAGGCCAGGCAGTGGGATGTCATTTGTGAAGGCTAGGAAGTCAAACACTAATATGTAGGTAATTAAAAGCTAATATCTGTAGTACACGGGTATGCCTCTAGCCAGCATGATAGGTAAGTCTACAGACTGAAATGAAGTACCCGACATATCAGTACAGTCCTAGCAAATGTGTACAAGTGTCAGGTGTGCCCCCCCATCCTATGTAGACATATAGTAACAGTCAGGTGTGCCCCCCCAATCCTGTCTAGAAATGTAGAAATAGTCAGGTTTGCCCTCCCCCCATCCTACATAGACATATAGTAACAGTCAGGTGTGCCCCCCAGTCCTGTGTAGAAATGTAGAAATAGTCAAGTGGGCCCTTCCCCATCCTACATAGAAATATAGTAACAGTCAGGTGTGCCCCCCAATCCGGTATAGAAATCTAGAAACCGTCAGGTGTGCCCCCCGCTATGCAGAAATGTAGTAACAGCCAATGCCAAATGATCGATGGATACCCTGCAGAGACAGCATGCTACCTGTTGGTGTACAATGCAAAGGTCAGCACTGCAGTACAAACTATCTGGACTTGACCCACACATGCAATACAGACGGCCATACTGGACAAGCTCATTCACTTAGAGAAATGAAGGCAATGTAAGTCAACAACATACTGAAAGGTCATAGTGGGCATGCTCACACACTTAAACACATGACGGCCATGTCTGCAAACACCAGTGCACCAGACATATCTGGCAGTTGCAGTTGTTAGTGAGACACTCATCAGTATGCGCCACTCATGCCTTGCACACACAGTGGATAAGAATACAGACATATATGTAAGGACAACACACTATAATAAGCCAAAGGTAGACGGACATAGATGTGTGGAAGAGGGTGACTGTGACAAGAAGCCATCCAGGCCTGTCCCACCCAGCACACAGCCAAAGGGCCCCAAACATGAGGTGCAGATGTCACTCACTGCAGATACTAGCCACCAGTATCTGTCAGCATTACAGACTATGTGGTGCACATGCCAGCTGTGGAACATGATTGTACAAGGAAGTAGTCATCTAGCAACTGTATACACGTACCTGTGAAATATGACCCTGTGTGTGCCTGCATGTGGCATGTCAACCCCTAGATGAATGGGTAATGGCCCATGCACACACACTGCCCTCCCCATAGCCCTCAATGACAAGCCTGCTGAGGTCATCCAATGTGAAATACACCTTTGGGAGAGTTCTAGCCTAATAATCTCCATGGTACATTCCATAACTGCTGTAGTGTGATAAGCTGTTTAGGTAGGAGTTTGAATCCCAGACTTGGTAACTGTGTGTTTGCGTGCATGTCTGTCTTGACTGTGTGGAGAGCAATGCTTTTTAGGGTAGTCATACTCCCAACAATTTAAATGCTCAATCTTGGCAAGGCTGCTGATGTCATCCACTTAGGAATACACCTCTGGGAAAATTACAGCCCACTAATCTCTATAGCACGTCCTGTAACTGTGTACATCTGTCGCGTGATGAAGTAGTTAGGTAGGTGTTCTAATCACAGACATAGCAAGTGTGTGTGTGTGTGTGTGTGTGTGTGTCTGTATGACTCTGTCTGTGTAGAGAGCAATGCTTTTTAGGGTACTCACACTGCCTACAAGTCATATACTCAACTTTGGCAAGACTGCTGATGTCATCCACCTAGAAATACACCTCTGGGAAGGTTGCAGCCCAGTAATGTCCATAGGGTGTCTTGTAACTGCATACTGCTGTAGTGTAATAAAGTAGTTAGGTAGGTGTTCTGTTCTCAGCCATGCCAAGTGTGTGTGTACATCTAACTCTGTCTGTGTAGAAAACAATGCTTTTTAGGATACTCACACTGCCTACAAGTCATATACTCAGCTTTGGCAAGGCTGCTGATGTCATCCACCTAGAAATACACCTTTGGGAAGCTGTATTCCATTAATTTCCATAGCACGTCCTGTAACTGCATACCGCTGTAGTGTGATAACCTAGTTAGGTGGGAGTACTATTCCCAGACATGGCAACTGTGTGTGTGTATCTGTCTGTGTAGAGAGCAATGCTTTTTAGGCTAGTCACACTCCCTACAATTCAAATGGTCAACCTTTGCAAGGCTGCTGATGTCATCCACCTAGTAATACACCTCTGGGAAACTGTAGCCCAGTAGTCTCCATAGCGCATCCTGTAACTACGTACAAGTGTAGTGTGATAAACTAGTTAAGTAGGAGTTCTATTTCAAGACATGTCAAATGTGGATGTGTATGTGTGTTCCTTTGTCAGTAAAGGGAGCAATGCATATGAGTCCGTTCACAGACACTACAACCTCCAATGGTCCACTTTGACAAGTGTGCCGATGTCATCAACTGTGAAATGCACTTTTGGGGAAGAGATAGGCCAGTAATTTCTGTGGTGCATGCCATAACTGTGTACTGCTGTAGTGTGATAAATTAGTTAGGTAGGAGTTCTAACCCCAGCCTTGGCAACTGTGTGTGTGTCTGTCTGACTCATTCTGTGGAGAAGGCAATGCTTTTAGGGTAGGCACACCCCCTACAATTTAAATGCTCTACCTTGGTAAGGCTGCTGATGTCATCCACACCGAAATACACCTCTAGGAAGATTGTAGCCCAGTAATTTCCATAGCTCGTGCCATAACTGTGTACTGCTGTAGTGTGATTCAGAACTCTGGTAGGGTTCTATACCCACCCACGGCAGTTCATAGGTTCATAGGTTGGTACTAGGCTATCGGCCCTAGGGCCTATGCAGGCCTAGCCATAACAATTCCCTGGATATTTTTTCCCCACAATATTTACTTCTCTGGACCCCAGTCTAGCAGGGTGACTGACATGATCCCCGGGGTGAATTTCCTATCTCCCATCCAATCATCAAGGTTCCTTTTGAAGAGGGTCAAGGAGGCACTCTGCTTGACATGTATGGGCAGTCTGTTCCAGAGTATGGGAAGTCTCTGGGTCAGGAACCTATCCCTTCAGCATGTTTTGTTCATTGTGATGACAAGATTTAGATCCCTGGAGTGTGTGGCTCTGAGGGATTGGGATTTCATTAAATGGAGCATGTCCAACAGCTCAGGATTTAACATGGCCTTGTATGTTAAGCAGAGATCACCTCTGAGTAGACGATATGCCAGAGTATAGCTGGAGTTTTTTAGACGGTCAGCATATGGCATCTGCTTTAGGCCTGAGATTCTTTTAGTGAGGTATTTTCTGTGGCCTTTCCAGCTGTTGCAGATGTCTTGTGAGGTACATACCAAACGGGGCATTATACTCTATAATGGGCCTAATGAGGGATGAGTACAGTGGGACAATGACCTCCTTTTTTCTGGATGAAAAGCCCTTAGTGATGAGGTGTGCCACATAAAAGGATTTCCTGACTGTTGTGGCGATGTGGTTATCGAAAGTGAGACCACTGTCCACCTGTGTCCCTAAGTCTCTCATCACACTTTCGATGTTTAGTGTCCTGCCACCTATGTGGTAATTCATGGGTACATGTTTTTTTCCAAAGGGGATAACTATACATTTCTTGGCATTAAGCTTGAGCCCATGGCTCTGGCACCAGGCATCTGTTTCTGTAAGGCCCTTTTGTAGAATATCCACATCATTTGGGAATTCAATAATGGCTCCCAGTTTGCAGTAATCTGCGAACTTTGTCAGCCAGAGTCCCTTAGTGTTGGCCTGTACTTCAGAGAAGTAGATGCCAAACAAGAGTGGTCCAAGGACTGAACCCTGAGGTACTCCACTTGTCACTTGTCTGGAGCTGGATTTGGAGTCGGCTACTTTTACAGTCTGGGTTCTGTCAGTAAGCCAGTTGACAACCCATCGAGTGACGTAGGGATTTATGCCCAGCTTAGTAAGTTTATCTATGATTCCAGAGTGGGCGATGATGTCGAAGGTCTTGGCGAGGTCCAGATAGGCTGTGTGGACTGCCTTACCCTCGTCCACAGCTCTGGAGACTGATTCAAAGAAGTCAGTCAGATTCAGGAGACAAGATCGGCACTTCACAAACCCAAACTGGGTGGGGTCCAGTGTTTGAAGGTTACCAATGTCTTTGTTTATAAGTTCCATTATAATGCTTTCCATGCCCTTGCAGATCAGGCTTGTCAGACTGATGGAACAGTAGTTCCCGGGATCCAAGGCGGAGCCTCCCTTGTGGAGCAGGATAACTGTAGCTGTGCACCACTCAGTGGGCACGAAGCCTGAGGTGAGGCTATGATTAAATATGACACTTAGGTGAGGTGCCAGTTCATTTTGTAGATCATGTAGTACACAGCCTGGGATGTCATCTGGTCCCATGGATGCTGTATTCTTAGCTTTGGAGAGTGAGGTTTCTACCTGTGTGGCTGTGATTATCAGAATTTGGCATTCTTTTGGTATTGACATGGGCCCTTTAGGGGGTGAAGTTGGCACTAAATCGATCTGCCAGGATATTGGCAATATCCTTGGGATCAGTATATTTAATGCCATTCTGTTGTAGCTCAGAGCAGATCTGAGCATTGCCATTCAGATTCTTGACTTAACTATGGAATGCCTTGTGGTTGTCTTTGGAATCTTTGGCAATTTTATTTTCGTAACTAGCTTTTGAGGATTATATGAGGGATCTCAGCTTCTTACTGAGGCTGGTGAGGGAGTTTTTTGCATCCTGGGATTTTCCTCTTTTCTGCAACAGTTTCTTCCTTCTGTTGTATAGTTTGTTTATAGCAGGGGACCACCAGATTGGCTTCCTTTTTTTTGGAGACGAGCATCTTGGTTCTATTTGGGATGGCACGATTCATGCATGAGTGGATGTGCTCATACAGTGCCTTAGTGTAGGATTCTGCAGTTGAACTTCCAGATCCCGTCTGCATGGGTGTTGTGAAGTTTGCCACTTCTGACTTCAGTAGCATGAAGCTGGCTGTGGGAGCACAGCATATGAGTCCGTTCACAGGAGGGTGGGGGTGGGATGTGGATGTCAACGGTGATTTGCTTATGGTCAGACCTGACCAATGAGGGGGTGACCACTGGTGTGGAGCATCTATCTCCCATGTTGGTAATGACCAGGTCTAGGATATTGGAGCCCCTGGTGGGACAAGGGATTAGTTGATCCAGGGCATTGGAATTTATGAATTCCAAGAACCGTTGGGAAAAGGAGTTGGTACCCGAGTAGTTTTCCCAATTAATGGCAGGGTAGTTAAAATCAGCCAGTATTAGGGTGTTTGATTGTACCATAATATTTTCCAGTATGTTTAGAAAGGTGTAGTGAGAATCCTGGGGCATGGTGGGGGATCTGTAGCAAGCTACAATTTGGATTGCAGTCTTACCTAGTGTTAGTTGCACCTGGAGAATTTCAGATGCATTGTGTTGGGCAACTAGCCTGGAGGTGTGAATATCCTTGGTGAATATGGACACTCCTCCACCTTTAGTGTTTCGGTCTTGGTTTTGTGGCCGAAAAGTGTGGTAAGAATTGTAGCCTGGTATTGCAGGGGTGCTCTCTGGAGCCTTGAACCTGGTCTCAGTTACTGCACAGATATTAATGTTCTCCATTTTTAGGAGTGCCTCCAGAGAGAGTGCATTTTGAGATTTAGACTTTTAGCATTGAGTAGCATTACCTTCAGATTTTGCATGCTTGTATCTGTTACGGTGGTGGTTTTATCCTTTGAACCTTGCCTAAAAAAGGCACTATAGGGGTTACAAGAGCTTTAGCCAGTAACCTGAATCCCAGGGGTGACAGGTGCAGACCATCTCTGGCAAAGCATTGTGGTTTGTCGATCATGTCTTTCCAGGCAGACAAATACTGGATCCCCTTTGAATGACACCAGAAGCTTAGCTAATTGTTGAAGTCAATCATTTTGTCCTTATACTGTGGTATCATTCTGGGCGAAGGTAGGATGCTACTCAGGGCTAGGGTCATACCTGCCTGGGTCACATGATCCAAGAGCTCTTCCATGTCTCTTTTCATGTAGTCCAGGGAGGTACGTCTCAAGTCATTCACTCCAGCATGGACAATGACAGAGTTGTATTTGTACTTGTTGTGGATTGACTTGAGTGCATGCATTATGTGGCGGATCCTGGCACCCGGCAGGCAGCTGACTGTAATTTTCTCCTTGTTCAGCCTAGTGAGTGGGACATCAGTGTGCCTGACTATAGAGTCACCTATGACTAAAGTGTTGGGTACACTGTCTTGCCTTAGGGGCTGTTGTTGGGTGGCACACTGGTGTTGTGAGCTATGTGTCACTTTGGTTGTGACTGGTGTTTGTTTGCGTTTCGGCTTCGGAGGTCCTTGTTGCTTGGGCAGGTTAATGTTAAGGGCCTCTGCATATGTGGGTTTAGTGTTGCTATGTGTGGGTGTTGATGGTGTGGGTTTTGAAGGGCTATGAGTTGCTTGTGGTGTAATGCAGGTGTTAAACTTCTCCACTTGACTGTCTAGCACAATCTTGGCCGGAGAGAGCTTTGCTTCCAGTTTGGCTATGTAAGTGCATCTCTCGCAGGTTGTAGTGTTGGGTGGTAGGAGGAGAGGATTGTCTGTGTATATGAGGCAGTTGCCGCACTGCCCCAGTATGCCCAGATTCACTAGGTGGACAGGAGGAATCACCGGAAGCTGACCCTTGGACATGCCTGTTTATGTGCTGTTATGTAAAGTTTAAGAACTGTTTTCCCTTACCTTTGCAAGGTACTTTGCAATTATAGGCTGTTTAGTGCCTATGATTAATTTATCCTTATTGACAAGGAAAGCTGAGTGCTTGAATCCGTTTCAGGCTTCCTAGTGCTTTCCAGCAGGTTCTAGAGCAAGTGCTAGTCACAGGGGTTCAGATTTTAGTGCTACTACTGAGAAACCAGCTAGTTCTAAGGGAAAATTTAAAGAGCAGACTTTCTGGCACCTGGAATAGTTTAACTGTAGCCTCGCAGTGCTGCATGATGTGAAAAATGTACAAACACAGGCGTTTTTAAGCCAGAAAGTTGAAAGGGATAGAAATCAGCCCCAAAAGGCTAACAAAATTACAATTTCAAAGCTGGAAACCACTCCTCTAGCATTAGATAGGCAGTACAATGCTCACCAGTCCCACTGGTAAGCAGTAGGACTTCCTTCTACCACAGCAAGGTCTGCATAGCTCTGAGCACAGAAAATAAAGTCCTGAGACAAGCAAAGCCTGGATATGGACTGGCTAGAAAATGTGGGAAACGAGCAAACAAGATGGTATTTTTTTTTTTTTGAAAGGCTAAACAATGCAATAATACAGTAAATAAACACAGAAAAGGCTTCTTCTGGATCTGGATGTTCCGGTTCTGGATGTGTTGCGTGTTTCAGTGCCTGTGTAGGGAGCTAAGCATTAGAGGCTAATCACACTCAGTACATTTCAAATGCTGTACTTTGGCAACCCACTGATGTCAGCCAATGTGTTATGCACCTTTGGGGAAAGAGTCCTCCAGTAATCTGTGTGGTGTGTCCTATAACAGCTCCATGCTGTAGTGTATTATAGATGTCTTTTAGGGGTTCTATACTTACACATGTCAGTTGTGGATGTTTTGTGTGTGTTCCACTGTCTGTGTAGGGAGCAATGCATTTTAGGCTAGTCACACTCAGTACATGTCAAATGCCGTAGTTTGGCAATCCTGCTGATGTCAGCCAATGTGATATACACCTTTGGGGAAAGAGTACTACAGTAATCACCATGGCGCGTACTATAACTGTGTAGTTCTGTAGTGAAATAAATTAGTTAGGTTGGGGTTCTACTCCCGGACATGACAGGTGTGTGTGTGTGTGTGTGTGTGTGTGTGTGTGTGTGTGTGTGTGTGTGTGTGTGTGTGTGTGTGTGTGTGTGTGTGTGTGTGTGTGTGTGTGTGTGTGTGTGTGTGTGTATGTGTGTGTGTGTGTGTGTGTGTGTGTTTGTACCTCATACCCTGTGTGGAGGTGGGTGTGCGTGTGTGACACCTGGTCCCAATGTGTAGTGGGTTTTGCAAATTTCTTATATGGTGGCCCTAGTATAAATATCACAATGTCCACTGTACAGGGATAACAGCTGTGAAATAGCTGAGATGCTGGGGTGCATATCCATACCCATACATGTGACATGAAGGCCAGGCAATCACAGTTAGCAACCCCAGTATTACCCAGAGCACAGTCTCAGCCCATGTCTCATACAAACACACATGCCAAGGCAACAGCCAATATGTGTGTAGTACACTGCATATTGGTGACTGATAGTAACTATGGTGTGAATGCAGTGGCCGACAGAGGGCATGGTACCCTGTCCATCAGTACGATAGGCACGTAATTACAGACAGTACGCCTTCAGTATGTTTCCCACTGGACACCTGCAACAAAATTGGAACCATCAAATGTGATCCACAAAGGACATACCATGCCTTACACACATGCCCTGTATGAACAGATGCCACTGACACCAGGGAATACCTTTAGCATGCTATCAATGTAGGTGCAGGGTCAACCTGCTGTCCATTACCTGGCCCCACCACATAAGGGCAGGACTGTCACATCTGATGATAATATTCTATGTACACAACATGGGCCAGACAAACCAGGTACACTTCCACATGCCACTGTACATGAATGTGGGATGTGTGCACATCCCAAATACCGTCCATGTCATGGCATATAGCACACATACATGGCAAGCATTGCACAGCACTGGCCACTCACAATAGTAACCCAGGTGACTGGATGGTGAATACTATACCCACCTGTGTGGGCCATTCCAGACACTACAACCCTTAGCGATAATGCAGACCATTCCCATGTGGCCTGATGCCAAGGTATACCCCTCACCTAGCCTTGTACAGCTGTCTGGCTCACACCTGTGAAGCAATGCACACATGCACGCTGGTACTAGCACCCTGTGTCTGTATGTGTGTGGTGTATGATGCTTTCGACCACATTCACTCCCAGTACCATCTCCATTGGCATACTGAAGCATGCTGTCTAATGTCAGACACCGTCACATACCCTTTGGCCATAGAACCCCAGGATAACCCCTGTGGGCCAATTAATACCTATGCATTGCTGTATTGTGGCAGAGTAACTGGTTAGGAAGAGTATTTATTACCTTGCCGAGTGTGGCAATGTGTATGAGTCCCTTAGAGAGTGTGGCTGTGTTGATGCTGACACCTGTTCATGTGGACAGGCTCAAGTGCTACACCTACTGTATTGCAGCAGTGTTGCAGATGTCACACACCGGCACATATTTACATCTGGACAGCTCACCAACATGTAAGCTATGTGGTGCATGCAGTAACTGCATACACATGAGATAGCTATGCATAGTCAGTCATGTGTTTGAAACCCTGAACTGGTAGGTATGTGACATAAACATGCTTAGGTTTTACTCACTCACACCTTCCTTGACATACTTTGTCTCTGTCTGTCCCTCTCACACCCTCTCTGGTGGATGTGGGATGTACACATGCTTTGCTAGACAGCAGCTGGTGTTTTGTAAGTGATGGCCATGATCAGCTGATGGCCTCTGCACCAATTGCAGTCCTTCTCTAGCTGAGTGCATGTGGAACAACTGTGGTAACATTCCCATAGCCAATTGCATGGAAACACACTCCAGTATCTAGGAACATCATGTTGGTGTTGGCCCTTTACATCCACTGTGGGCAGGAACTAGATCTGTTGTTTGGTGAACAGCATCTCAGATGGATTGGGGATTTACCTCTAACAACATACACTGTGGAAACAGGGCAACACACAGGAGGGGGCTGTGCCTGACCCGACTACAGACTGTAAGTTCTGCTATACTGCATGTGGAGTAATGTTGGTTTAACAGTGTGTGTGGATATGGCTGTCCTACATGTTGTAATACCTGCCATGTCAGTTCTATGTTTATGAGGAATCCACATCTTCAGGGTCATCTGCAGACTGGGCAGTGTGTTGTGCCCTTGGTGTCATGTGCTACCCACAGACCATGTATTTGTGAACTGCAGAAGGTAGTGTGAGGATTGCAGTCTGTAGATGGTGAAAGCCATGACAGTTACTGACTTCATATCCCTCATAGGACACATGTTGCAACAAACCCTGTTACAACAGCACATGTACGAGGTTATCACAGCAACGTGTCAATATTGGCCCTGTGTATGTGCTTCCAGCCACAACTCTTTCAACCTTTGCACATATGTCTTGCATTAAGAGGTGCATATGTGCTGTACACCATTATTAGTGTCATCTTATCTGATAGCAAGCCAGTGAGATATCAGACTGCTACACATGTTATGTACAGTATGGGTAATATTTGACGACATTACCAGGACATTCCGTGGTCATTTGTACAGTACTGAGGTCTGTGTAACTATGGTGAATGTTGGGTGAATGTTGACAGTATGTTTATTGTTAACATGTTCTTTAGCCTGTGTAGAGCCTGTGGTAGGTGTTATTGTTATAGGTCCCATCCTATATTATGTTACATGCTGCTCCACTGTATGTTACCATATTGGTTTACATGTTTGTAGGGCCATACACACACATGTCCCATACCACAGACAGACAGCAGACCACACCGTGTAGCAGCCCAGTATATGTATGGTTAGTCTGTGAGTGGCACATATGTGGATAGTGTTGAACAAATAGTCCATATACTGTACTTTTATGCTAGCTTACCATATGTGGCTGTGGCTGTGTTCACATTGGATGTGGTTATGCACTTTCACACAGGTGTATTTTACCCTGTGCTGTGACATGCCTGCAGAGCCTGCTATATATGTGCAGGTACATGTGCATTCCCCAATAGGACCACAAACTGATAACCCTGGACATCCTCACCCCTCCACCTCCCCCAGTCAAAAAAAACAGTCAAAAAACTTTCCAAAGCAAACTTCAAATTACTTGCATCTGAAGTGGAAAGCTTCACTATTCCCTTGCAGAAGGATAATGATATCCAGGATGAGGAATCCTACACCAAGGCACTCAATATGCATCTTCAGGATTGCATGGACTGTGCTATCCCAAATAAAACCAAGACTCCTTCCTCAAGCAAGAAGAAACAAGTCTGGTGGACCCCGGCCATAAGCAAACTTTACAATAAAAGGAGGAGACTTATACAAAAAAAGGCCAAATCTCAAGTAGAAAAATCACCCCTGATCAGCATTAGTAAGAAATTGAGGGCCTTTATCAAGTCAACTAAATCTAATTTTGAAAAGAAAGTTGCCAAGGATGCCAAGGATAACCATAAGGCCTTCTATGGCTACATCAGAAACCTAAATGGCAACGCTCAGGTCTGTTCTGAGCTACTACAAAATGGAACAAAATACACTGACCCTTCTGACATTGCCAACATCTTGGCTGACAGGTTCAGTGCAAACCCCCCCCCCCTCACCACCTACAGGGCCTATTACCATTCCAGGGGATTGTGTAAGTCCAATTATTACTGATACATTGGTTAACAAGGCTCTATCTAAAGCTAAAAACACTGCCTCCATGGGACCAGATGGTGCCCCAGGCTGTGTCATACGCAAACTCCAAAAGGAATTAACCCTGCATCTTAATACCCTGTTCAGTCTCAGCCTCTCCATAGGATATGTGCCCAGAGAATGGTGCATGGCAACGGTGGTCCCGCTACACAATGGTGGGGCCACAACTGACCCTGGGAACTACCGACCAATAAGCCTGACCAGTCTGATCTGTAAGGCTATGGAGCAAATCATTATGGAACTCATAAATGGAGAGATTGGGAACCTCCAGTCGCTGGACCCCACGCAGTTCGGTTTCATCAAGGGCAGATCATGCCTCCTGAACCTGGTTGATTTCTTTGAGACAGTTACTCAAGCTATAGATAAGGGAAAGGAGGTACACACAGCTTACCTTGACCTTGCTAAAGCATTTGACACCATTCCCCATTTGGGTATTATTGATAAGCTCAGCAGCCTGGGCATAAACCCTTACGTCACAAGATGGATCGCAAACTGGCTCTCAGATAGATCCCATAAAGTAAGAGTAGCGGGATCTATGTCCGAATCCAGACCAGTAACGAGTGATGTGCCTCAGGGCTCTGTCCTGGGGCACCTCCTGTTTGGCATATACTTCTCAGAAGTACAGGCAAGCATGGAAGGGCTGTGGCTGACTAAGTTTGTGGACGACTGCAAACTGGGTGCTATAATAGAGTCTCCGGTCGACATGGAGATCTTCCAGAAGGGCCTAAATGAGACTGATGCATGGTGTCAAAGCCATGGTCTCAAGCTAAATGCAAAAAAATGCATAGTAATCCCTTTTGGAAAAAACAGAGTACCCACAAACTACAACATAGGAGGTAATCCCTTGAAATCTGAAGAAGAAATAAGGGATCTAGGGACCCAAGCCGATAGGCAGCTTTCCTTTAATAACCATGTTGCCAAAGTGGTTAGAAAATCCTTCTATGTGACCCATCTGATCATGAAAGGGTTTGCATCAAGATCTAAGGATGTAATGGTGCCCCTCTACTCTTCCCTCATCAGACCCATTATTGAGTACAATGCACCAATTGGAATGTACCTGGCTAGACATCTCCAGCAGCTGGAGAGACCACAGAGGCACCTAACCAAGAGAATTACTGGCCTCAAACAGTTGCCCTATGCAGCACGATTGAAAAAGCTAAGACTGTTCTCTGTTGCATACCGCTTTCTCAGAGGCGATCTCTGTCTAACGTACAGAACCATGTCCAACCCAGAATTGTTGAACATGCTCCATCTTAGCAAAACCAAATCTACTCGAGCTACATGCTCTAGGGATATAAACCTCAACACAACAATGAATAGAACATGCTGGATGGATAGATTCCCTTCACATAGACTTCCCTTACTATGGAACAGGGTCCCGATCTACATAAGACAGAGCCCCTCACTATCACTCTTCAAGAGGAACCTTGATGAGTGGATGGGTAACAGAAAGTTCACACCGGGGATCACACCAACAGCACTACTAGATAGGGGCCAAGGGTACTAGCTGCTAGTACAAGGGTCTAGGGAACTACTAAAGGGGCGGTGAATACCGCACAATGTGGCTGGGCTAATATATGCCTTCAGGCAGATAGCTCAGTACGAACCTATGAACCTAGGAGATGTTGGCCAGTGTTGAGCCAGTCTGCCTGTAGCCTGTACAGTGCATTGTTACATGTCTAGCAGCTTAGTGTACTTATCCAGTGAGATGTCATGTGGAGATACTTGCTGGATGTACTGCTGCCGGGTCTCCCTTAACAGTCATGTATGTCAGACAGAGCAGTGGGATGCTATACAGATGTATGCCAATATCTAGTGGGTAGTATTTTGCCATGGTACCCCTGTACCAGTGGTTATTATGTGTCAGGCCAGACAGGGGTGTGTGAATACATAACCTATGGTGGCATATGTATACCAGTCGTTATGTGTTATACCCATCTACCTGGCTGTTAACATCCATATTGTCATGCATGGTGCACATGTTTAGCACTAAGGGATTCTGTGTATACATCTCGACTGTAAAGAGTGTTTCAGAATGTCCACATATATTGGCCAATATCTGTGCTGCAGTCCACGGGGGTATTACGTGCTAGCAGTGGTACTTTACTAGGATGTCCTTAGGATGTCTGTCAGTAGCCAATGGCACACATGTGGAAAGCAGATGTGACCTCCCACACACACCATGTCTGTGAAGGCAATCCCAATTACAGTAGCAATAGTCTACCAATATACCTGCTATACATACCTGACATCGACTTGCACTACAACGTTGGGACTATAGGGGCTGGGGTAGGTCCACACTCCATGTCCAGGACATATGGTGAGAATATCTGTACATATAATCATCCAGATCTATATATATGATTATGCATATACATATCAACATATATAGATGGGTATGTATATGTACCAAGATATAATATACACACCCAGATATATACATATACAGAGCAATAAATGTCTACATATATACAGATAGTGATACATATGCACATATACATATGGATATCTACAGATATATTGACAGTAGTAGGTATATTGGTATAGATATGTATGCACATATAGTCATTGTTATCTAAATATATACCAACATAACTAGGCATATCTATATACATAGGATGTGCATACATATATAGCTATATACACATATATCTATATGTACATATTTGTATATATATATATATATATATATATATATATATATATATATATATACATATGTATAGATACATAAATGTATAGATATGTATGCATATGTACATACAAAGAGGTGTACACATGGCCATATATATGTAGCACTATACAGATGTGTTTACAGGCATATGTATGTGTATACCTGTGTATGTACATGTAAACATCTATACATCTATATGTATAGAGCCATATACCTGTCATGAGTAAACATCATGGTTGCGTATACCCTCCCACATGTATCCCACCATATGTATCTGCTATGTGTACATTATGATAAAACAACATATGTGATGCAACAGTCATATTAATGACAAGGACTACACAATCTAGGACGTAAAGGTAAATGTTCAGTACCACTCAATTTGGGTAATGACAGCTATACTGGTAACACAACAGCTGTCCCCACAGTGGTCATGGTGTAGTGGTCATGTGTTGTGACTTCAGTGTAAAGGGCCCTGAGTTCATGACCTGCAAGGGCTGCTCATTTTATTGCTGGGCAGAACAAGGTCTGTTGGATACAGAGTGGTTAAGACAGTGTTTGTGCAATGTAGGCCACACACATCAGTATCACGACATTGCTAGATAGGGGTCTAGTCCCAGTATTGGCAAGTAACAGTGTGCATATATGTGGATGGGTCTACATCAGGTTGCAGGGTATACACGCCTCAGCGAGCCACCTGTCCATGTGGCACAGGCAATACCCGGTATAGTAACCTGTGAAATGTGTTCGACTGTACTCCATATATGTCACTGCCATGGTGTCAGCACAGTGATTTACCCCGTTGTGCAATATGACTGCAGACCATCCTCGTGCTAACACGTGTACACCTACAATACAATTGCATATCAGCTTAGAGACCACAACCAAGCAGTGTTACTAACAGCTAGAAGGCATCATTGCTGGACGGCTACACTACCTGTCAAATATTCCTCACACTCTACACCCTGCAGTGTTACACTGCAGGACTGTGATACACTGGTGTACAGTCACCATGTGCATCAGAACCATATCAGCCTGTCCCTGTATTGATGGTATGGATGACAGGGATGGGGCATAGGTATCATCATATGCATAGGGCATCCTCATGCTGACACATGTACAACTACAACACAATTGCATATCAGTTTAGAGACCACAACCAAGCAGTGTTACTAACAGCTAGAAGGCATCATTGCTGGATGGCTACACTACCTGCCAAATATGCTTCACACTCTACACTCTACAATATGTTACACTGCAGGACTGTGGTACACTGGTGCACATTCACTGTGTGCATCAGAACCATATCAGCCTGTTGCTGTATCGATGGTATGGATGACAGGGATGGGGCACAGGTATCATCATATGCACAGGGTGTGGTGTTGGTCTGCCAGAGGCCGAGGGTGGGCCATACATTTGACACCATGTTTGTAGATGAGTGGTGTACTCTGGGGAGCTGGCTGAGGTGATGCGATGTGTGTAGGTATGAGGTTTCCCTAGGTGTGTTTGCATAGTGTGTGGATATGCATACACACAGTTCTGCCTTGTGGCTGCCCTAAACAGGTGTTTATGGACAGCTGCAGACCATATCTGGCAGGGTGTGTAGTTCACTGCCTCCGGCCATGGACACGTGGACTGTGCCTGCCAGGAGTTCCGCGGACACATGCAGGTACAGGCATTGATATGCTACTCTCACCTGCTGATGACATTTGCCTGCTGGTACCACATCCCTTCTGGGCCTGGCTAAGATCATGTCCACATGGCCTGCTGTGGTGTGGTGTGGACAGCACCCCTCCTGCACTGCTGGGGCTGCTACTGCCACTACAGGAGCCCATTGATGTCCTAGCATGCCCATGTTGAGTGCTAGCTGGTGGTGTTGCTGGCCCATGTCCACACAGGCATCGCCGCATCCCCACCACATGTTGAAGCATGGACACACCACAGCTGATGAAGGCCATCATCTCATCATGCTGTCTATCCACTTGCTTGGTAGAAGCACGGGTGGCAGCCGGAACTTCACAGAGGTTGTCACCTACAAATGCGAGTGGAGCCCTTTGCAGCCTAAGGCCCTGTCTGGTATAATGCTCAATACGTGCCTGTGCTGCCATTATAGCCTGGAACATGCTTCTACTGGTTGCAGCTATGTTGCCTGAACACCCTGGGACATACGCCTATGTGGCAGCCTGCCAGACATCTGGCTATGCCTGCTGCGACTGGCCACAGTAGGCATGGTTACCACATTTTCCCATGCACTGCCACTGAAGTCAGCTGTCCCTCTGCTATGGCCACTAGTGCTGGGGTGTGTATAGGCACTTTAACTGTGTGCAGAGGTAGGGTGGCTAAAAGGGGGATGTCAAATGTTGGCGCAGTATCGGCCCCTGACAACCCCACCTGTGCCTCACCATTATCATCATCATCATCGTTGTCTGTATGGACACCTACATCAGATTGGGTGCAGGAGGGACCCTGACCCACCTTCCACCTGTGGGGGAAAACAATAACCGCACTTTAGAACCTGTACAGCATCGCTTAACAGTGCACACACACACACACACACACACACACACACACACACACACACACACACACACACACACACACACACACACACATCTCCATACCACCTACCTGTCCATGGCTTTACAGACAGTCCCACGTATATGTCTATGTGTTACCCCATCCTGCATCACACTTGTTAACATACACACATTGCTACCACTCATTAACATCACAGTCTCCTAAATGCCCACACAAGCGGGCACAACACAAGGCCTGTTGCTACATTACCTGCCTGACCTGTGTGTAGTGGAGTAACATGGCCTCATTGCTGTCATTCGGTATGCACCCTCTGTATGGCCAGAATGATGTGCATGGCTCCTATATGCGTGGCTACTATGTTGTACCCATAATAGCACCCACTGGTGTGTCATGTGTATGCAGTGCTCAGTACATGCTGGATATGCTGCTCCTTTGGCCCATCATGTGTTAGCTGTAATATGTGGATACACTCCCTGGTGTTGACTATTACTTCCCCAATGCATCTGTAGAGCTGCATACGTGGGCTGTAGGTGACCTCTCCGCTGACAGCAATATTAAGTGTGTACCTGGGGTCTACCTTCCCTCTGGATGCCTGATCCAAGCTACAAGCCATATTATACTATTTGCTGTCCTGTGAGTACATGACAGGTATTCCTGGTATGCAATGTGGAACTCCATGTCCATGTACTGCATGGTCCCAAAGGGGGGTACAGCCATATGAACACCTCACAATCACACATATGCATACATGGCCACACACACAAACACACACATGCACACGCACACATCATACATGCATCTACCTCCCCCCACTTTGTCAGAGTGACCCTGAAGGCAAATTAACTAACCACCAGAATGCACATACATACACATACAGGTGAGGTTGCACAATGATCGTACACACAGTCCTCCAGTTACCTATCTGCCAACATGCAGAACATATGGTACAGAACAGCATGCAGTTCAGCTATACTCACACCATGCTAGCAGCAGTATACATGTGTATGATGCATGTGCTGTGACTAGGTGATGCCCCTTCCCCTGGATACTTCTGCACCCATGTACACATTATTGCTGTGCACCTGTTCTGCACCCTGCCATGTACTGTGCACCACAACTCACAGGTATCCAACCCATTGCGGAATGTGTAGTACCATGTCAGTTATGCCAGCTGTGCCTCTCACAGCCCCTATGTGTTTCAGCAACACATACCTGGGATGATATGTGGACTGTTGTCATTGGTGAATGCCTGTTGCCTGATTTACAGCTGTCAACATCAACAGACCCTGTATGGCCACTGCAGAAATGCTTACACTAACAACCATCAGAGCATACCGTGAGTATGTCGGGTGTACACACCTTTATTGCTTTTACACACACATCCGTGATCTGAAATAGGACCACAGCACTTCAGATCTTAGCTGTACATATGCCCGGTATGTAACATATGTCCTGTACTTTCACATGCAGTGTCGACAGATTGTGTTAGATGTGTGGCTGCTGACCAAAATGCATACACACCATGTGGGGATATGTGTGCACACCCTTATCATCACGGTTTATCACACCTCTTGTTGTGTGTACTACAGCAGTCACTGATCATGGCAGGGGTATACCAGAGTGGGCCTTCTGCAATTGCCAGTGTATGTTCAGCCTACCCTACACTTGTCCCCCTATTCTGCATGATTGCAGGGTCTACTCATGTGCACATCCCATGATGTTCACACAATGCCATCACTATTGCAGTGTGGGAAGGTTTACAGCTGCCACATGTCCTAGACCTGACTATATGCAGATAGAGCCATTCCTACCATCCTTAGAATCCCACTACAGTACACTGGTGTTTCATGCTAAGACTCCCCCCCCCCTCAACATTTATGCAGATGGATGACAGGTAAGCCCTACACATATGTGTCAGCTTGCAGTGTCCCATACACTGCCCACCACATGTTGCAGCTTAGACCCAGCTGACAATGTGGACTACTGTAATGCCGTAAGCCATAGTGTATCTCAGCAGCAGTTGGCATTGCCCTACAGGTATGTACACTGATGTTGCACTATATATGGGTGTTGTCCAGAACATGTTGCTACTGTAGGCCATGTACCAACAGTATGTTATCCCCTGTGGACACATTCTGCAATGACAGGATGTTAGTTGTCATGCAGGTGTGTGACATACCCTTTCAATACCCCATCATGTTCGCCTCTGTGAGACCATGCATTTCATAGCAACAATACCCGCACATGTAGAGCATTGCATTCAGGTTAGGTGTGGTAGATGTGTGCATGGAATATAACATCACCATTGCATGTGTGGTGTGTTGGCATGCATCTACATAAGACATACTCACCAGCTTCAGGCTGCTACCTGGCTGTTACCCCGGAGCGACCTACATAAGTGGTTGAGAGATGCAATGTCAGTAGCAACACCTGTGGCACTGCTACAGGCTGGGTGCAGTACTACCATACATCAACCGTAAATTCACACAATACTACCACATCTGGACATCTGTTTACCACTACACTGCAGCAAAACAATATTTATATGACATATCAGATATGCATGATCTACCTGTACCACTGTGGATATTTACACAACAGTGGTCTACTGATGTGCCCTGTGTCCTTACCTGCATGCTCCTCGGCTGGTGTGTGGGTGACACCCACCTCCACGAAGGGGTCCAGTGGTTGATGGTGTTCCGGACAGGCAGCTGCCATGAGGCTGGCCAAGAGCTTCTCCACACATGTTGAGGGGGATGGATGGCACCCCTGTGGCAAGGTGATCCCCCCCAGACTGCGGCAGCACGCTGACGGGCATTGAGAAGCAGGTCACTGCAATGATGCCAGACCTGCTCATAACTGTGGTTATGCAGGCCGATATCATTGACCCTGTGGACGAGATCGTTCCACAGGGCGGTCCTCTCCTGCTGGTCATGTGCTGTCCTGCCAAACAGGACCTGGTAGTGCTGCACCTGGTGGTTTATGATGACCTCATTCTCCTCTGCTGAATACACCGGCAGCCTGATGTGTGCCATCTTGCCTGAAAAACATGAGGATGGGAACAGGCCTGAGTGACTCATATGGCAAGGTTACCACAGTTCATAATACACATCTCTGTCATCCTCCCACCATATCAACTTCAACAGATTATACACACAACTCATTAGGTATGGCTACAGCTTAACTACCTTTTGGACAGATTGTGTATTGTACCACACCTTCTGCTATGTGATTGTAGCCATGTCCCCCGTGTGGACACTAACATTGCTGGCCTGTTACAGACTATTCACTTGCATGCCATTGTCAGGGCCACTGCGGTTACATATATGCCAGTGGTATGGCTGCTCTGAGATTGCTGCACATCTGACAGTCTGTGTTATAGGGGGTTCTGTGCATGCTGTTGGAAATATACCGGGATTGTGTAGACTATTACTACCAACATATGTACTGTGACAGTGACACAATAACATGTGTATGTTCCATTGGCCAGCTGATCCACCTCTCTACACCCGTCTGACCAGGATACCTGGCCACATCACATGTGTGTGACAACCTGGGGCCTCCTTGTCTACTATTACAGCAATACCATCAGATGGAACCACCCAGGGGATGTTGGCCCACTCCCTTAATGCACACACCAACATATTCCTGTCCCCTGAGCTCAGGTCTAGGGTCTGTTCCATACTAGGCTTCACAGACACATGAGGGATGTGCTAGATCTGTCTGAGGCACCCAGTACACATTTACATGCTCTTCCTGCTCAGCCACCAGACCTGGCACCTTCAGGACTTGAACTGCTGTTGTGAGTGGCAGTTTGTGGGAGCCTTGTTCCCATTGTGACCATATTGGGGAACATGGGGCGTCCACATCACAGGCCACACACACCATCCACGGTGTTTACCCAACACATGTGTCACATACCACCCCTGTAGACTGTCCTCTATATCTACCAATCCTGACCACCTCCACGTGTGTATCTGCCATACTTCCCCATATTCCCATTGCATACTTCACAGGCGGGGGCATTGTGGTGCTAGGATGGGACTAACATGTGACATACCCGTCCATGGTGCACACACTTCCAGCTGTAGATATCTGTGTGTATTACTATGTGTGCTGCTGCCTCGCACATAGCACACATCACTGTGGTAGTGATATAGGGGACATGTCTGTGTGTGTGTTTGTACAGATGTAGACATTTGCATATCGGTATTTATCTATATGTGTGTAGATATATGTGACTTTATATATATATATATATATATATATATATATATATATATATATATATATATATATATATATATATATATATATATATATATATATATATATATATATATATGTGCACAGATATATATATATATATATATATATCTACACATATATATATATATATATATATAGATATATATGTCTACAAATGGGTATATGTATATTTCTGGACATACATGCTGATATACATTTATCCTTAGATATTATATCTGTGACATATGTACACATATGCATACCTGTATATGGGGTACATTGAGACATCAGCTCCACAATCTCACAACACCTCCCTGCACAGCTGCACTGTTCTGCCTTGCTACAACACAGACAGGTGCCACATATGGACACAGCCTGATATTGGTGGGGTATATGTGGGACCTGTTTGCAGGTAACTCTATTATACACCTATGGCATTCTGCCATGCTACATTACAGATTCACCTTAGTATCCTGCCAGTGGTGGTCTGTGGCTCCCACATGTCCACCATACTGGCATTACTTCCACCACCGGCTATTGATCACATCATATGCATAATCCCCATTACACAACAAACACTATGATGGCTTACATCCTTTCTGTCAGTGGTGACATGCACAGTTAACAGTTATGGCCCTCTACCCACAGGGACAAACACTATTGTCCATAGCAGTTATTCAGTTGATCATCATCGCAACAACACCTGCTGGCACATATAATGCATATAATGCATTCCACATCATCTGTCACAATACCATGGACCAGGTACTACATTCTAATACATGTACATATACTTCACATACCTGTTGTGGGAAGTATGTATTAATGACTGGCAGCTGCGT
The DNA here is from genome assembly GCF_019279795.1 of Protopterus annectens. Lineage (NCBI taxonomy): Eukaryota > Metazoa > Chordata > Ceratodontiformes > Protopteridae > Protopterus > Protopterus annectens. The sequence continues at coordinate 1,792,435,858 of NC_056725.1, read as the reverse complement.
CGATGGCTGCGTTTTCAGCTGTAAATGTTCTGTGCATTTTCTTTTTTCCTGTTTTTTTTTTTTTTTTTTTTCTTGCTTGCTTTCTCTCTCCTGTGAATGGATTGAGCTGTTTGGGGTAGATTACAGCCTGGCTTTAGTAGGTGATACACTTGATCAGGTGAAGGCCTCTGCACCAATCAGTGTCCTACACTTGCTAACTGCATGCAGCTTGCTGTGTAGTACTTTGAATTACCACTGTCATGGCAACCAGCTACTATAAATCCCTACATCATGTGGGCGTGGTCCCTTTACCTTTCCTATGTGATGGACATCCTTCCTGTGTGTGGGCATCAGTGTTACAGACAGCAGGTAGCAGTACCTCTTCCAAGGGAACGGGCACACTTAGGCCAGCTACATATTTGTAGGAGGTTCCAGAACTACAGACAGAATGTGAGTAGAGTTGTGTTATGCTTTGTATAGTACTGGTGTTACAGGGTGCGTGTGTATATACTAGTTTACCTTGGAATGCAGTCTGTCTGCATAGCTCTCAACTGTGCACCTATCCTGTTGGTGGCCAGAGGTGTGCCTATCATGATTTGTCTGTTCACCACACAGGTCCTGTGTCAGACATGTCACTGGCAGTGTGTGTGTGTTGAGTGCTATCAGTACATGGCTACATCCATTTATGTTTCTAACCTCAATTTCCTGGCTAAGGGTATGTTGCAGACTATCTTGTGACACCAGCAACTTACTTAGTGTATGGTAACAGTTTCCCACATATGGGATGTGTTCCAGCCTCTCTCCTCCACCTGCATACCAAGCTTTGCATATATGACATGCTGTCAGGGGTTGTTCTGTAGTGGGCTGTGTGTATATCACACTGCCATTGCCACTGCTGTTGTATCCCCCACGCATACAGTGGTGTTGGGGCTGTATATGTGTGGGCTACACCAAAACAATACATGTGTGCCCTTATGCACTACAGAGGCCAGTGTATCTAACAGTGGTATACGGGCCTGTAGTATTGAGTCGGGGGGGGATGCACCATAACTGACCTAGGCTGTTACAAAATGTGGGGTATCAGAGATGAGCTGCCTTAAGGTATCTGCATGTACAGTACCTTATACTTCACCTATATTTACATTACTCACATATATTGGGTTAATGCAGGCCTATTGCCTCCTGCCATACAAGACTGTTCTGTTTATCAGTGTGCTTGTGATGGTGTCAGTTATGCCTTGTTATGTAACAGTTGCACCCCATTTGGTCAACTGAAGTCTTCAACACCTAGTGAATTTGTACAGAGTGTAGATGGAGGCTGCTGAACTATACACCTGTATTACATACTGTTGATTGTTTGGTATCCTGTGGCCCAGTCTGTCTTTACTATTGTGCAATATGAAGGTATTGGCCTGGACAGCAGCAGTTGTGAACCTTTCCAGACTAGTGTATTAGTATCACTGTTTCACAGTTGCATTACTCTGTTTATATGGATGTCGGTGTCTGCTGAGCTATATGACATGGCATATAGAACCGTAATAGTACACAAATAAAGGTTTTCCTTTTCTGCAAACCTGTGTGTAGTGTTTTTCCTATGAACTCTCTGTGGGTATATGTTGCAGGCGACAATTGTAATTGTATGGGTGGCCCATACAGTGTCCAGTTGTTCAGGTGTGAACTGTAGGCATAATGGCTGCTCCATATTGTGTGCACCTTCTACATATGCATCTTACTGTAAATATCTCTGTGTGTGTCTGTGTAGTCACATATATATATATATATATATATATATATATATATATATATGTATATATATATATATATATATATATATATATATATATATATATAGTTACATGTTAAAAGATCGAATGGTTGAAATATCGAACTGCATATGGTCGAGACCATATGCTCGATATTTCAAAAGATCAATCTTTTAGCATGGTTTAAAAAACAAAAAAAGAAATGAAGTAGAACACTGTAATGCAGGGGGGGCAAGCCTACAGCAGGGAATAGGATCGCGCTACAGCAGGGAGTAGGAAAACTTCCTGTTCTGTGCTGTATTCACAGTGTAGCGCAATCTCAGAGTTGATATATTTAAGTAGGGGGGTGGGGTGCAGTGTTCTGTTTATTTTATTTATTTATTTATTTCCAGTTTGATTACCGGGGAAGTCCACTGGGCCATTTTCAGTGGAGGCCCAGGGAGAAAAGCTCCAAAAGCAAAGCAAATTCAATCTAAGTTACATGGTGTAAAAGATAGTAATAAAATATATACATTTGAAATTACATTACATTGATACAGTTAGTAAAAAAAAAGCAAATACACGCAGCATACTTCAAAAAACATCATTCAGGAAGGTAGATAATAGTTTAGTAGTTTCCTTCAAGTAGCAGGTTAAACTGTATGAGAAGAAGGTCTAAGGTTACATAAACATATAAATAAATAAATAAATAAATAAACATTCCATCCCTAAATGTCCCGTTTTGTTACAGTTATAACTTCTTAACTCACAATTCATTATATCATGTCGTATCTTTCCACAGATAAAATCTTATTTTTTCATAACTATTAGTCAAATGATCATTTTTTTCCAGATGAAAAGCATGTTTTAGATGGCCCCTAATATTTCACCATACCTTTGTCCCCTTCTACATTTATAATGCTTTGGAATATAGGCAATATATTACTTTTCAGTTCTCAAAACCACATGACAATCCCAAGCCCCAGTCCAAAAACCTCTATATCATATACTTTTGAAACATCAAATGCATCTTTACATAATTTTGTTAAATGTCTTTTTAAAGTCTCTTTTTGTATTTTAGTCCTGAATTGTATGTGAAACGTTTTCTTAGTCTGTCTATAAAAAGTTTTGAGCACATATAAATTCCAAGATGCACGGTTCATATTCTCCTAGAAAAATTTCCATCATTGACCAATCTCAGAAATAGTGTCACAATATGTCTCTTTGTTTATATGTATAAAAGCTCTTACCTCACTGGCTTTAGCTCCTAAAGGTGCAATTACTTTGTACTATACTTTACATCTGTCCAATTCTCTATCTTCTCTATTCTCAATTCATATTGTAAAAGTTTTTTTTTCTTGTATTTCTTTCTTTCTTTTCCTCTTTCACTTTTTTGCTCCAACCTTCACCATCTCAGCATATATTTTTTTCTTCACTGCAGACTCTTCAACCTGTGGAAAATCCTCCTTATGTATCCAGTCCATTAATTATCCTCAGGAATCATCTTTACCACTCTCAGGTTCACTAATGTTTGCCAGTTGTATAAGTAAATCATCCCACAAACCTCCTGATTGGAGTGCTGTAACAACACAAGTGTGTGTTAATTCTTCCTCCCTAAAAAGATTCTGCTTAAAAATATTTTTTAAATAAAGCAAAGGCATGATAGTGTTTTCTACCATATCAGCATGTTGTTTTGGAAAAGACTCGACAACCTTGCAACCTACATCTCCTTCTCGCAAAGGCTTGTCTGCCTTTGCTTCACTCATGAGCAATTCTGACATAGGTACAGCCACATTCTGTTCGTGTACAACATTTTATCTTATATATTAGAAGATTTACTTATCTTCTCTACAAAATCCAATTTGTGATTCATAGATAACTCCATTTTTTTTCTCTGTTTTTCTGATTTGCCACTGCACCTGGAATGGAAGCAGGGAGTGTCACGTCAGTACCACTCCTTCTGCACAACAGTTGCAGAGTAGAGGAAATTCCCCAGTGTCTTGGCCAAATTTCCCCATAGTAGTATAAATACTACCTCAGGACTACCCTAAGAGGTTGCTATCCTAGTGGGATTATCCCAGTTAACAAAGGATGTATATATATTTTATATATATATATATATATATGTATATATATATATATAAAACAGAAAAGCACACACAGATACACAGTTATAATAATCATTGAGATGTTTTTAACTCTGCATCATTTTTGAATATTGAGATAAACATTATTTATTTTTGTTTTTTTTCTGACCATAGATATTTCTGAAATGACTTGTAATGCAAAATGTTCTATGAAGTTCTTTGAAGAATAGAGAGTGATTACCCATAACCTCAAAATCTGAAAGGCATTGAGAGCCTGCATTGTGGTTTCTCTTTCCACTCAATTAGACAAGTTTCAGTGATTAAAAAAATATATATATAAAACAGTTGCATTTTTGATTTGTGATTACTGGCACTGGAGTGCAGAAGTTATGTGAACACTACAATCTTGGTCTATGAGGAGAAAACTAAGGAAGTAGCTTTTCTGTTTGATGAGATGGAGAGTAAAGTCAAGTGCATAGTAGAATCCCATCCTAATAATGATGACAAAAGCAAAATAGTGATTAAAAGGCTTTTGCCCAGCTATGTGGCTGATGATCTTGAAGACTGCATGCATGACTTATGGCTTGTGTATGTTAACCTGAGCAGTTATGCATTTCAGTTGATGGAAGTGTGGTGAATAAACAATATGATGTCCTTTTGCTGTTGAAACAAATGTGTAGTGAAGTACATGATAAAATATTTGAAATATAGGCCATGTAGTGTACAATAAGCAACAGTTAGTTTCCGTTAAGGACAAGGCCTAAAAAAGGCAATCTTAGACTGAGAAGAGTTTTGAAGGTTGAAGAATGTGTTTATAGCCTTGATTATTTTTTTTTTTAATCAAAATGACAATATGATGCTTTTAACTGCAGTTAAAGAAAGGATGCTGACTTTTGAATAATCTTATAGGTTACCTTTAATGTTGGCTGAGAAGAAAAATATAGGGAACTAAGGATTATATTGGTGCAGTGTGTCATGGATAGTACATGAAGGAACATGTGGCAGTTGCTGCAAAAAGAAAAGGTGTAATTTTGAAAGTTGTTCTTTTTTTGTTCGCTTAAATCCCTCAGTTAACATACTGCAGCTAAGGCTACAGTTTCCAAATGCAATAAAGTAGTGTAAATGATAAAAAAACCTCTAGTACAAGTAAACTCTTTCAATTGTTTTAATTTTTTTTTTTCCCAGATAGTATGAAATTGTTTACTGATATGAAGTTAGCAATGGCTGAAATAAAAGGTTTCTCAGTTACAAGATATGAAAGTGCAAGAAACTAAGCAGGCAGGCCCCAGAGCAGTGGTGTATACTGTGACCTCTGTAGAAGCTGAAGAAAAGGAGAAAGTACAGAATGGCCTGGAGGAAAGAACTAGATTAATTACATGTCCTGCATCCGGCTTTCATTGGCTGGAGAGTGTTTATAGGCCTTCATGAATGGTTTTATTTATTTGTATATCTATTTTCTTGACTGGAATAGTCTGGAGGAGGCCAGAAAAGAAAAGCTTCAAACAATAAGAACAGAAATGCATACAATAATGTTCTAATATGCAGAGTTCTAGGGAAAACACCACAATAAAAAGAGAGACAACATACAATTATGATGTAATACACAGAGTTCTAATAAAACACCATGTTAGGAATTGAAACAACATATCATCAATAGTCTAGTACATATAATTCAAAGGATGCCTGATATTAATATAAAGATCTTTAACAGTGGTATTCAGTTTATCCAACATTAAAATATTGTAACTTGATCTAAATTTGGAAGAAAAGAATGTAGTGTATCAGGAACTAGGGGTAATGTGGAGAGATATGAGGAGAAGTGAGAATTTAGAGAAATGGAAAGAAAAAGGGGATTTTTTTGAGAAATGAGGGTGAGTTAGTACAACAGTGCAAGTGCCTTATGGTCTGTTCTTTAAGTGTCTATAAGCCAGGCATCTTAAAGATAGGGTAGTGGCATGAAAGTTCCACATTATCATAGTGAGGTACGTGAACAAATCCAGGAGTCAGGTAGGTGCTGTTTTAATTTGGGTTTGAAGTCTTGTAATTTGTCTATTTGTTGTAGTGAAGGTGGTAACTTTGTCAAAATCTCGGATAATCGGAATAGAAAGAATCTCCTACGGTATTGCTTGACTTTGTGGTGGCTAGATGAATTTAATTATTGATTGTATGTTTAATGGTGGGCATCAGAAGGCAGAAAAACAATATATATATATATATATATATATATATATATATATATATATATATATAATTTTTTTTTCCAGAACTGGGACATTGCATCATGACTCTTTTACTTAAGGAACAATTACAGCTGACATTCATTTAACATGTCTGTCTGCACTAAAGGCTTATGAAAAATGTCATTTATTCACTGTACTTTAAATATATATATATATATGTATATATAGTGTGTGTGTGTGTAAGCACATACATACACACACCCGCACATGCACACGCACACACATGGGTGTGTAATTTAAAAAGTTATAAATAATGAGCATATATGCTTCCAGCTGTATTAAAGACTGAATATAGGTAGGTGAAGAGGAGAATACAGTAATATAAGGTAATGACTATGCAGCAGTTTAATGCTGCTAGATTTCCCTTACGGTTTGAGTTTCTTTGAGTGGTTAGATTAAATTCAGATGTGGTGGAATGAGACTGCATATCCATGAAAGGTGGGCATAATTATGTTAGTATTAAATTATGATCATTACAGGCAGACTGCAGACAGCAGTAATTTAATACGTCTAAGTATAGATTACTATGAAAGGCTGTTGATTGTTTCAGTATTTACTTATATATTGGAGTATGTAACTCAGAAGATTATGACTCAATTGGTTCAGTTTGTAGTGATGAAGCTATAGATCACAAATGGGTTAAAGTTTATAAATATTTAAGCAGATGTAGGGCATAAAACAGTAATGCAAGATGATGGTCACTGTTCAACTCTTAAGTTTGCAACATGAGCTATGAACGTAGTGTTGAAGGGTTATGAATAATTACATATACAATGCATATAAGTGGTAACATTTTAAGAAGGCATATGCTATACTTCAAGGGATAATACTTGATTATTTTAGGTAAATAACACTTTAGAACATGAAGACTAAGCTCTGCAGCATATGAATGGGTATGCAAGGATTTTTTAAGGTGTCTTTGTAATGTATAACAAAAGGGACATTTCACTATTAAATATGGGTAAATATGTACAGAAAGTGTATGAAGAGTACCTCTAGTATGCTTTGGCAGGGTTGATTTTTGAATTTTATGTGGTGAAACATGAGGTACTAATGTAGTGGCTTGAACTGGTTTTATTTTATTGTAGGGTGTTTCTACCAACAGAATAATTGTTGGGTAACATGCTGTTGTAATATTACCTTTGAAGAATTTGATACTTATGGGTTGTAGGGATGGGCACAGGGACTGGATTTTTTTATGTTTTTTGGAGGACATAGTGAATTAGTTGGAAATAGTGATTTGTGTTTTCATACAGAATTTCCAGTCTATAAGTATTACTTATATTAAGGGTTATGAAGACCAACCAAAGCTGGATATGGTACATTTATGAGTTAATTCATTCAGTCATGAACATTAGGAGGCTATTAAATCCCTATGTTTCTGTAACTAAGCCAGGAAAAATTGCTTCTTGAGAGGCTTTATCTGAAATCCTCTTTTAAGACTAATCGTCATATGCTTTGTAATGTCTCACAAATGGTGTGAGGTACAAAAAAATGTAAAATAGAACTTATTCATCTGGTGGTAGGCTGCATACTGATTAGTACTAGAAATGCGTGACACTAAATTTATATTGCACAAGAAAAAAAATCATAGCTAAAATTAAGAAGTGTAACATCAAAAAGGGATAAAAAGCCTTCTTCAAACTCAATAGACAACTAAGAGAGATACGTATGTCCAACAAAGAAAAAAATTGAGGTAAAAGCCTTCCAGGCCAAGAACAAACATAAGACCTTGTTTAGCTAGGTCCAATACCTCAAAGGCAGCATACAATAGTGTGCCAAACTATTGGTAAATGGATCCACATTCACGTAACTGGGAGATATAGCCAATCTTCTGTCTGACAAATTCAGCTCCAACTTTACCCCCCTCACACTCAGCTGCCCCTCAGGAAATACCATCTACCATAATCACCCCAACTATCAGTAGAAATCAGGCTGGTGAAATACCACTACTCATCATTTTTTCATTTACCTGGTTAAGGGGGGGGCAAGCCCCACCGGGGCTCTTGCTTCTGGTTCCAAGCGCCTGGGCATGCAGGCATGACCCGCTCCGGGTCTGTGTCAGGTGGGGGGTTTGACTGGGGAGTACACCTGTCAAAGAGTAATGCAGGTGTCCTAAGGCGAGCTCAGGGAGGACAAAAACCTCCCGTGGAGCAGAAGAGCAAAAGCTTGCTTGATCTTGATTTTCGGAATGAATATAGACCGTGAAAGTGGGGCCTCATGATCCTTCTGGCTTTTTGGGTTTTAAGCAGGTGTCAGAAAAGTTACCATAGGGATAACTCTCTCTAAGGCCAAGAATACAGCTTTGATGGGCCTTGATAATATCCCAGGATGTCTCCTAAATAGCCTGAAAAATTACCTGTCATGGCTATTAGTGTCAGTATTCAACCATATTATCTGCACAGGCTTCATGAATGGAAGACTGCAACAGTCATCACTCTGCAAAAGGGTGGACCATTAATGGATCCTGGGAACTACAGACCGATTAGTCTGACTAGTCTCATATGCAAAGACATGGAAGTAATTATCATGGAAGTGATTAACAATGACATAGGAAACCTTCAGACACTGGACCCAACCCAGTTTGGTTTTGTCAAAGGCAGGTCATGCCTACTGAACCTGGTGGACTTCTTTGAGAAGGTCACAAAGGCAATGGATGAGGGCAGAATGGTGCATAAGGCCTACCTTGACCTAGCTAAGACATTTGATACAATACCTCATGTAAACAGACTCATAGAATTAGCTATAACCCCCCTGTATAATTCACTGGATAGCCTTCTGTATCACAGACAGGATCTAGGAAGTTAGGATTTGACAGACCACCTCCAGAAATGGGTTGGTTACCAGTGAAGTCCCTTAGTATTCTGTGCTGAGTCCACTCCTCTTTGGCATCTATTTTTGGAAGTCAAGGCTAATGTCAAGGGCCTCTGACTTACCAAGTTTGCAGATGACCGCAAGTTAGGAGAAATTATAGACCCCCCCCCATGATACCAACATCTTACAAGAGGGTTTAACACAGACAAATGACTGGTGCCAAAGCCATGGCTTAAAACTCAGTGGTAAGAAAAACTCAATTAAACTGTCTCATTGATAAAACATCCCTAAAAGTAGGCACAGTAGTTAAGGATTTGGGGACTCATGTAGATAGTAATCTGGCTTTTGAGCAACATGTGTCTAAGGTTATCAGAAAGCTATTCTATGTCACTCAACTTATAAGTAAGGACATGACATTTGGGTCCTTGGAAGTCATTGTGCCACTGTTCACAGCCATGATCAGACCAGGCATGTGCAACAACTGAAGCATCTGCAGAGGTTCCTCAAAAAAGAATACATGCCAAAAACACAATGTCCTATACAGATTGTCTCAAAGGCCTATCTCTGTACTCTTGTATCCTATAGACTGCTGTGAAGTAATTTATGTCTGTCATTCAAGGTATCCTTGGATCCCACTCTGATGGACCTTTTGCACATCTGCAAAATGAACAGCGCCAGATTTACTAGATCCAAGGATTTCAACATTGCTAGCATCTTAAATAGGACATGTTGAAAGGACAGGTACATATCTCAGGGAATCCACATCCTCTGGAATAGTCATCCCAGCCATATGAAGCAGAACCATTCCCTAGGCCTATTCAATCTCAACCTGGATCACTGGATGGGAGATCAGAAATTCACCTCTGGTCTGACTCCTGTACTCTGATGGACAGAGACATTAGATCACATCCTAACTAACATCCACACCTTAAGTTAACCTCTAAGTTACAATAACTTGTGGGATACATTTGAGTTGCATGGCTAGGTTTATAAAGGTCCCAATGGTTGTTAGCCTAGTATATACCTATGAGCCTATGAACCTAATTTTATGAAAAAATAGTATTTTACATTCCAAAAATTAGTAATATTATGGTCAAGCAAAGATTTATATGTGTGTTTTAATTGCTTTCAATTGCATATGCCAAGACATTCTTGGCACATTGCTGTTTTGGGATATTGCACAACCAATGCAAATTTTGTACATCATACTTTCAAAATAGTTCAAAACAACAGTATTACTTTGTAAAACTGTGCATGTCAGACGGCAACTGTTAGTGGCAGAAATGTGTACCATAATGCCTGCAAACTGCAAGAAAGTTTGCTGTGTAATACCTTCAACATCCTTTGAAGGGAGCTTTTGGGAAATATGCACATGAACCCCTAATGATATGCAAACCCTTGTCTTTACTGCCCTGAATGCCTTAATAAAGACTTGTAACAAGTAAAAAGTCAGGGTCATTCTGAAGCCATGCAGCTGACGTACATGTTTGCTCTTATATAGCTAATTTGCATATTTGCATGAGTTTGCAGCCTCTGGCTTACTACAGGGTTTATATATATATTTGCTTATTAAGTATTCCTGTGTGACCATTTTAATTTTTTATATTAATGTGAATATGAAAATCTAGCTAAAATTCATGACTGATTTACCAAATAAATGTTATATCTCTGAGTGTTTTCAGCTTACCAATCAAGTTATAATGTAAGCTTTTAACTCATGCCCACCACTTGCATATGCCACAATAATGTGACAGTATCACACTCCATTTTCTAACTTTCATCATTAACTCAAGCCTTCTACATCCCGCAAGCAGTGTTTTCACTGCAGATACCTCCCAGTCAGCCTGTAGATATCACCTTGCTTTGTAATACACAACATACTATTGAAGAGATATATGTCCAAATATTAAAATAATATCAAATTAATACAGTGTGCATCAACTAAATTACATGTCGGTACTTATCTTACATGGGCATATTAAGAACCTTTTATTCTAACACCCATGACTTCCCTAGCCCAATTTTTAATGTGAATATGTAAAATAATTCATATTTTCATTATTCTTTGTAAATGCTTCACAGTAACTTGAACCTTTTACATTCCAGAGAGATGTTTTTACTCTGGATGTCCTGCTGATAGCCAATCAGCTCACCGACACTTACTCCTACTGCAGGTTTTGTGAATCAAACTTGCTGAAAACCACTTTCAGCAGTAATTGAAGTTGCACTCATCCCCACTTCTGCGTAACCATGGAGTTGGTATATATAAGTTAAGGGTGTTTGGGGGTCACAACCCACATGAGGGGTGCAGGGGGACTTTCCCCTTGCAATAAAATGTCATGTTTAATTTTCAACAAAAGTGTTTTTTTTTTGTGGGTTTGATTTATATAAATGGCACTTGTGGTAAGTTCTGTCAGTAAATCATCATCTTGCAGATGCATCTTCCTTCCTAAAACACAGTGTATTTTGCTGGTGATGTAAATCAGATACACAGCAAGAACAAGTGGATATTGTAAAAAAACGATGGCCCTGACACATTTGTCATACCTCTCAACCTCAAAGCAACAAATCTGGACAAAGCCATAAATAGAAGTGGGACAAAGGTCCAAAAATAAGGGCAATTTTTAAATATTGCTCTTATAAACGTAGAAAGAGAATAGTAGGTCTTGCACTAGTATGAATTTTCTGAAGGGTATGAAATCTGAAACCCAAATGTCTGTCATTATGTTTTAACTTCAATCCTTAATGATTTGCCACTAATTTGCCGGACAAACCCAATTTTTTATGAAAAACGGACCAAAAATGTGATGCAAAAATACAAAATAGCCATACAATACAGCTCGGAACCTGTCAACAGTTTTTAATATTAGTACTGTTAACTTGAGCACCTGACAAAATAAGAGAATCTACATGCATTTCTGAAATTAAAAGTAATCTATAACTCTGATCATTACAATTATTTATTAATTGTAAACCCTCCACATTTTCTTCCAAATTTATCATTTTGCAGAGGGATTACTAAGGGAAGAACAACATTTTGAGCCAAAATTGGAGACAGTTGAGAGGTTTGGATATACCTAATTCTATAAAGCGATTTATTTGCTCATACCTCTCAACCTCTTAACACAGGAAATCTGGACAAGGCCAAATATATTGGGGGAAGATACAAACAGTACTAAAAACTGCTCTTGTTTAAACTTAGTTGACAGAATAACAGGTCTTGCTTTAGCATGCATTTTTCTGAAGGGTATGAAGTCTGAAACTCAATGTATGTCATTATTTAGTGACTTCATTCCTAAATGATTTGCCAGAAAACCACAAATGTTATGAGGAACAAACCAAAATTAAGAAGCAAAAATCTGGACAGTTGAGAAATATAGTTCAGCCGGGGCTGAGTTTGCCGCCCTTCCTCCCTCACAAAATTATGGTTGAATGCAGCTTCCCCTTGCAGCTATTCCAATGTCCCATTACTTGGCTATTTCGCCCCATTTACCATAAACACTGTAATGTGCATAATGCTTTTCTTCTACAATGATTTGAATTTCATTTAAGTTTTATTTTACATTTTGCAGAGCAAACACTAATAGAAATCTGCTAAACAAAGCAATGCAGTTTAACAATGAAAATAGACTTAGCATTAAAATGTCTCTGCCCTTGAAACTCACATTCATTGAAACAACATCAAAACCCACATTCAAAGAAAATACATCTGGTCAGTGGCAGATAAAGATTAACTTGAGCTGTTTTCAAATCATAGGCCCCTTGCACAGGAAACATACATGTGCTCTTTGATGCACCTTCCTGATTGTATTAAATTATATTCCTTGTATAATACAGTACAGTTGTTAGAGGGTATTTTAAATGTATTGTTTTGAACATTTTTCCAGTACACAGTGAAACAAAATGCATGCACCAATAATGGCAAAGCTGCCTAATTCAGAACATTTCTTTCATAAAAGTCTACTCAAACTTCTACAATCCACCAGTATCAGTAAATATGCAAATCTCTGCAGAAGTAAAATTCATCTAAATAATTCCACATTTAAGAGATCTGTAACTAATGAAGATGTTGCTGTTAGCACATAACTTTATATTTCATTGTTTCATCTACAAATAAAGTGCCTGTTGCTCTTGAGGAATAAATAGCCTATGCTACATTAAAAAAATGATAAGCTCGTGATATTGTAATAGGAATGGATGGCAAACTGATAACAGGTTAATCGTTACTAGGTATCTCCAACAAAGAGGACGTTCTCAGGGCTGTAGTATCCACCCCCTTTAAAAATACAGCATAGTAAAGCATCAGTAATGCATTTATACACTGTGGGAGTAGAACCCACAGTCTTTTGCATCAAATGCAAGTACACTTGAAACTTAAATGGCTATCATTTAGTGAATTCAGTTCTCACCATAGCTCTCAACTTCTTACCACAAAACATCTAGACAAAGCAAATAATGGGGGAATACTGCCCCCCAAACATATTCAGTGAATTCAGTTCTCACCATAGCTCTCAACCTGTTAGCACAAAAAACCTGGATAAAGCCAATAATGGGGGAATACAGCTCCAAAAATAGGGACAAATTTCAAATATGGATCTTATGAACAGAAAATTGCTAGAATAAAAGGATTTGTGTTACCATGTAATTTCTGAAAAATATGAAGTCTGAAATTCAAATGCCTGTCATTATTTAGTGAATTCAAAATCCAGAAAAAACACAGATTTTATGAGGAACAGAACAAAAATGAGGCAAATTTTTCACAACTGCTGGTGGGTAGGGAATTCAAGCTCTTGCTACCTATTCCCGAGATACAGTGTTTGAGTCTAGCCACCAGGTATATTTCCTGACTTCTTTCTAGCTACTGGGGCATTTCACACACACCCACACACATGCAAAAGCTGGTTAATTGGACTCATTAAATAAATAATTCCATGGTTTAATAGCTGTCTACTAAACAAGAGCTTCATAGTATTAGGTTCTAATTCACTCATTGACATTGGTACTGCAACCCAATGCATTCCCCAGTTTTAGGCCCACTGTTTGTTTTCCACTTTTAATTAACAGATGTCCTTGGGATCTGATGCACACATTTATTGCACCTTGTACACAGGCAGTTTAGCTATCACTAGAATGAAAAAAAAAACACAGAATTAATATGTTGCAAAAAGTCTTTGTCTGTATTTGGAATTGCCTGGTTAAACACAAGTTCCACCTTACAACTAGCACATAGATCTAAGTCTACTCTCACTTTATTTGGAAAGAAAAAAAGAAGAAGAAAACTGCCATCTCATCATTACTAACCATTAAAGACTCAAATAGTATTCCTTTAGTCTGTGACAGGTACCAAAAGTACTTTGGCATGGTCTTAAATCATTTAAGGGTATCCTAGAAATTACTAAAGTCTACTCAGTGAAGCAAGAAAAGCTATTGTAATTAATGTTTCTACTACCCAGACTGCAGTATGCATTGCTTACTGCCTCCCTAATGTCTGTAAATACTACAGATTTGTTACAAACTACTGAGAATAAATTTCTCAGTTTTAATCACCTATCCAAGCCTAGTGAGCATCACTGTTTAAGCTTTAATAAGACCAAGTGGTTACCTATCAGTGGCAGAGCCACCTTTCTACAAACTACTCTTACTTTCAAATTGAATGAAAAATAATAGCCACATTTAGAGAATATGCTTCTGGTACACAATAAAAACCACAACCAACAAGGTCATAATGCCACACAAGTTGTAAGGCCTAACGTTACACAAGTTTGCACAGAAAGAGCCTTCTATAAAATTGCCCCATCTTCATGGAATAACACACACACACACACACACACACACACACACACACAGACACACACACAAACACACACACACACACACACACACACACACACACACACACACACACACACACACACACTTCTATTAGTATAAACAAGTAGTACCTGCTTTCAGGCCAAATTTCCAGTTTCAAACACAAAAGCCCCACGAGAAAGCCAAAGTCGTGTAAGTCCTATCCTTCCTGCGAGAGCAGCCTCCAGCTTGCAGATGTTGCAGTCCGATCCCCTTCCAGTCTATGCAGTTGTAACTGCATAGACATCTGGGATCTTTGCTTTTTCAGGCTGTCTTCTGAGTCCAGACTGTCTTGCCAGCAGTCCGGATCCATGCGCATGCTCCGGACTGGTTCAGTAGCAGTCTGGACTTGGGAAATTGCCGGGAGTGTGCATATGCAAGTTCCAGACTCAGGTAATGCAAGGAAATGCCGCAAGTGCGCATGCACGAGTTTCAGGGAATCGCGTTTGTTTTTATTTATTTTTTATTTTGTTTTCTTTTCTTTTTTATTCATTTCTTTTCCTTTGTACAGCTGGGGGGGGGGGGGGGCTGCAGTCCTGCAACCCAATAGCACGAGCCGCCCTTGGTATGTGTGTGTGTGTGTGTGTGTGTGTGTGTGTGTGTGTGTATATATATATATATATATATATATATAGTTTTGTGTGTGTGTGTGTGTGTGTGTATGTATAGGTGGTATGTCATAATAAATTACCTTATTTCTGTAACCATATGAATTCATCATCACCATCAACTCCTTTTTTTCCATTTTCTACAAAAGGTCAGGGTGTCATATCAGCTATTGATATCTCTCTCGATTAAATGCCAGTCCACCACCTTCTTTGACATTTATGTCTGACTGCTGTAGGTCTTCTCTCACACAGTCCATCCATCTCTCTTTGCTGGATGCCTTTGTTTCCTCTTCCCTTTTTCCAGTCTGTCCCAAGTCTTCTTCACCAGATTGTTTTCTGCTTTTATGTACATGTGCCTGACCCACAGTAATCTATTCTCTTTGACTTTCTCTGCAATTTGAGCTACTTTGGTTTTTACTCTGATGTCCTCGTTTTTTCATCTGTCCCACAGTGTGCATGCTACCACCCATCTCTGGCATTTTATCTCCATTATCTCTGGCTTCCTCAACTGCTCTGCCTTTATTGCCCAGGTTTCTGTATCATACAGTAGTACTGATCACACCATTGTTTTGTACACCATACTTTTCATATTCTTTGGCATATTTCTGTCATGCACTATCCCTGACACTCTGTACCAGTTGTTTGCAGCCTCTCTGATTCTAGCTTTGATCTCCTCATTCAGAAGATGCTAGAAGTACTCCTTCCATCTGTCTTAGATTTCCTGCTGACTGGTGGGCATGTTGTTGCTGGCATCCTTTATGAAGGGTTTCTGACTATATTCCTAATCTTTCTGTCTTTGCCTTGCAACCTAATAGAGTGTTTTGGTGCTATCTACTGAACCACTTTCCAGAAGCTGGTAGAGTAGCTCTGATGCCCTGTTCTGTGCTCTTACAACACTTCTCTTAGCCTCTTTGCTAGCCAACCAGTATTCCTTTTTAGCTTGGGGTATGTTTTCTATCTCTTCTCCAGCACACCTTCTCTCTTTTGATGACTTCCTGGACTTCTGCATTCCACCAACAGCTTTCCTTATGTACCTTGCTTATATATGTGGCTTGGCTGCATATGTATTCTATAATCTATACACATGTTATTTTGAAGAACTGCCATTCATCTTCAACTCCACCTATTAGCTCTTCCTCCTGAAGTACTAGTGCCCCGAGTTATTCCTTAAACTCGTGGGATTCCCCCCAGTCAACTTTCAGGTCTTCAGTGTAGTCTCGGTTGATCTTAGAACATTCTCTGACCACTGCTTGCAGCTGATTGTGGCAACCACTGGTTTATACTGTGGGCTGACTGTTTCACTAGGTATGACTTGGCAATTGTTGATTCTACCCCACTGCCCTTTCCTTACTAGGAGGAGGTCTACCTGCATTGTGTGTTGTCCACTCTTGTATGTGATCTTGTGACTGTCTCTCTTGCTGAACAATGTGGTGATCACCATCAAGCTATTTGCCAGGCAGAAGTCTAGAATAGCCACTCATTGTTTATTTCTGTTGCCCCACCCATGTGGACCCAGACAATCCTCATATCCCATTCTGTCTTGTCTGCCCCAATATGTGCATTCAAGTCACCATTATCTACACAGATTCATGTTGTCCTGCTTTATCTAGTAAATCACACAGCTCTTGCCTGAATGCACTTTTTTTCCTTGCTATCAGAACCCTGCTGTGGGGCATAGGATGAGATTATGTCTACTGTCCTGTCCTTATACTGAAGTCTTATTGCCATGAGTCTATCACTAATGCTGATGACATCCTTCACTGTCTTCTGAAGCCACCCTCTCACCACAATTCCTATACCATTTCTGGTTTGTCCTCCACCTGAGTAGTAGTTTCAGGATCCCAAACCAAGTGGCTTTGCTACACTGCCCTTCCATCTTGTCTCCTGGATACAGACAACGTCCAGCCTCCTTCTTACCATCATGTCATCCACTTCCAAGCTGCATTCTACTATCTCAGGTAAACCAAGCTGGGCAACTGGAAACTGGGTAGCCAGTAGCTTATTGACCCAGGGTTGCTTGGCTTCATGGTAGACACATACTGGGCAATAGGGGCACATACACAAGTCCTACAGTTTGCATGGGTACCTGTTGCAGGTCAGAGTAGGCTGAGTTCTTAACCCACTTATCACCGGCAAATACCCATATGCATTTTTTGGTGACATTAGTTAACATGACTGAATTACATAGAGCCAGTTATTACAGTGTCAAGTAACTAGCCCTGACACAGTGTGTAATCTGTGTTTTCCTTTCATGAGGATATTCTGCATCACAACTGATGCCCAAAGCAGTTGCTCTATACAAATCTTCCCCTACTAAGCACCATCTGGAGTCTGTGCTGCTGCCTACAACTCCATTCTTAGGTGCGTCTGAGGTGGAAACCATATGAATTATTGCAGCAAATTTATTAGAACAAAGATGTTCATCGTGTTTCACTGTTGCAGTCATGACTTTAGGGTTCTCCCCTGCCGGCACTCAGCCCTCGGTCGGCCAGAATCCCAAAGTCTGGGTCCGGCGTCGGCTGTTCAACCATGCTCCCTGACGTCAGAGCACCAGGAGTACAAAGCTGACAGCCGACGCCATCTTCTCCAGTCTTTCTTGCCATGTGGTGATAGCAGTTTGCAAGTGCCGGTCGGCTGACTCCTGACGAATTTTTCTTTATACTTCGGTCCGAAGACTTTCTTCTCCACTCAAAGCTAAGTACCCCATTGGGGAAACTTTTTTCTTGCTCCACTCCAATGTCAGAAAAAGTTAATAATTGTATTTCATGTGGGAAGCAAATACCTCATAAGGATTTTCATTCTTACTGTATTACTTGCTTAGGCCCTGACCATGACGTAGCTAGTTGTCGGTTTTGTGCTAGATTCAATCAACGTACAATTAAGCGAAGGTACAATTTTGCTTTTCATTACTTCGGTAGGCGCTTTAACTACAAAATGTCGTCGGATATGGTTCCGGCTACCGGAGTTCACAAACTTCGCAAGGATAAAGACAGGCCTCCGAGGTCCAAATCTGATGATAGCGCACAAGCGGAGCCAGCTTCAGGTTCAGCCGTCGTCAGTGAGGTGCTTTTGCAGCCCCTGTCGTCGGCCATTTCAGAACCAACGGCCGAAACGGACTTTCATGAGGAGCCAACCAGGCCTTTAAATATTTCTGTTGCAGGACCTTCGGACAATGCTCCTTCGGATGGGTCCGGAGCCGCTGTGCAGGTACCGGCTTCGGAAGGGGTTTTCAGGCCTACTCAGCTACTAGTAAAGGCAAAGCCAAAGACAAAGGCAAAGACTCCTTCTAAATCAAAGACTTCAACACAGGCCTCTTCTGAACCGGCTCCCAAGTCACAGAAACAGTTACTCAAGATGGCGGAGGATTTACTTACTATGATTAGGGGTTCACATCCCCCTCCAGACAAAAGGCCAAGGCAGGATGTTTATTATGATTCCTCTGATCAGGCTTCTGTTTCCTCAGTTTCTTCTTCTGATTAGGAATATTCTTTCCCTCCTTATGAGGATTCTGATGCTGAAGAATCCATTCCTTCAGCTTCTCCCCCTGAGGATTTCTCCTTTGGGAAAACTTTGCATGAAAGGAGGGAACATTTCCACTGGGAAGGACAGGAGTATTCGGAATCCAAGAAAAGACTGAGGGATTTTCTTCTTCTTCCCCAACATAGACCCCTGGCTATTCCTCCTGTTTTGGATATTGTGGATGATGCCTTATCGGAGGCTAACTTAACCCCTGACTCTTTTCCTCCTGCTCCTGTTAAGCCTGATAGATATTACAGGGTTCCTGATTCCCATCAGTTTTTATACAAGAACCCTGCTGCTGACCCTGAAACCATTTCTCAGGGTCCTAAGGGAGTTAAGGCCGCTTCTGCCAAAAATCCTATTCCTACTGAAAAGGATTCTCGATCCTTAGAAACATGGGGCAAAAAGGTGTACACTTCTGCTACTTTGTCCATTAGGGCTTTAAACTGTCAGTTTCATATGCTTAAATACCAGCAGTTTCTCTTGTCTGTCTTAAAACAAAAGCTTACTTCCATCTCTGCCTGTGCAGATGATAAGGAATTACATGACTTATTGCATGCCACTGAACAGGTTGGGAAGCATGGTTTACACTGTGGATTTGATGCCTTGGAGGCTTCTTGTAGGGCTGCGGCCTCTGGCACAGTCATTAGAAGGCATGCATGGCTAAAGGAACAAAATTTACTTGAACAAGTAAAGGCTAAATTATTGGATGCTCCTGTTCAGCATAATGTTTTGTTTGGATCAAAAGCTGAAGAGGTGATTAAAAAGATGGAGGATAAGGCGAAATCCATGCAAACAGTTAAAGATTTCTTACAAGTACAGCCACCTAGATTTAGCAGGAATTGGCCTTCAAAAAATTGGTCCTTTCCCACTTCAGACAGGCCTCAGAGGGGTAGATATAGACGCTCCAGAGGGAGGCCTCAAACACAAGCTGCTTATAGACCAAGACAGTGGACTGCTTCCACCCCTAGGGGAGGTGAGGACAGGTCACAACCTCAAAGGAAACAAACTCAATGACTCCCTCTGTTGGGCTACAGGAACTTCTTGCCTGGAAGCCCCTCTCGGAGGAAAACTCTCTCTTTTTTATCAAAATTGGACTCAAATAACCCAAGACAAATGGGTTTTGGATGTGGTTTTAAGAGGTTACAAATTCCATTTTCATACCTTGCCAAGGCCAAGCAGATGGCCAGACCTTCCAAAACATCAATGGACGGAGGCCTTAAACCAGGTGGAAGCTCTTTTGGCTATGAATGCCATAGAATGGGTTCCTCTTTCAGAGATGGGAAAAGGTTTTTACTCAAGGATCTTTCTAGTCCCAAGGAAGCAAAACTCATGGAGACCCATTCTGGATCTGTCGGTCTTGAACACCTTTCTAGAGATTCCAAAATTCAAGATACTTACTCTACAGCAGCTACTTCCAATGCTGTCCAAAGATGCATGGATGGTAACTTTGGATTTAAAGGAGGCATATTTACACATTCCCATCAGGCAGGATCGCAGAAAATACCGCAGGTTCAAGGCCGGATCGAGGCACTTTCAATTCTCTGCACTGCCCTTTGGATTGTCTACTGTGCCCAGGGTCTTCACCAAATGCCTGGCTCCAGTAGTAGCTTACTGCAGACTCAAGGGAATTCAAATTTACCCTTATCTGGACGATTGTCTAATTCAGGCAGACAGCAAGGATATCTTACTCCAGCATCTAGAATTTGTACAGAACCTCCTCAAGTTCCTGGGATTATCTGTAAACATAAAAAAGTCAAATTTGACACCATCACAACAGATAACTTTTCTGGGTGCACTTCTAAACACCACAACCCAGATGGCATTTCTGACATCCGAAAAACAATTACAGCTGGCTTCAACCTTCAAAACCTTGGCAACTCTAACTCAACTATCTGCAAGGAAATTCCTGCAGGCTTTGGGTTACATGGCCTTCTGCATCCTTCTCATACCATATGCAAGACTACACATGAGGAGAATACAGTGGTACCTAAAAAGTGTATGGTCTCAGCATTGCCACAGTTTAGACATACTGATCTCCATCCTTCCTTGCCTTCAAAAGGAATTTCTTTGGTGGTCGAGGGCATGTGCTCTAAACAAAGGGAAACCCTTCCATCTGCCTCCTGCCACTCAGATTCCAACCACGGACGCCTCGGATTATGCTTGGGGAGCCCATTTTCAGGGCAATTGTCTGCAGGGCCTTTGGACAAAGGATCAGAAGCACCTGCATATCAATTTAAAGGAAATGTTAGCCATTCAGAAAGCCCTATTAGCCTTCAGGAATATTTTACAACCAGGACAACTACTAATACGGACAGACAACACCACAGTTATGTGGTACATAAACAAGCAAGGGGGATCTCATTCCTACCCCCTTTGCAGATTAGCCATGGATCTATGGAACACAGCTCTAGCTTGCAATCTGGATCTTCAAGCTCAATTTCTACCAGGGAAACAAAACTTCCTGGCAGACAGTCTGAGCAGAAACCTTTCGGATCCACACGAGTGGATGCTGGACACCAAAATACTCAGGATGATAACAGCAGTCTGGGGATGTCCTCACATAGACCTCTTTGCATCCCATCTCAATCATCAACTACAGAATTTTTGCACCAGGACTTTCCACAGAGAAGCTTGGAAAGTGGATGCCCTGTCATTCAGTTGGAGGAACCTCTCAGGATATGCCTTTCCACCTCTTCCTCTTCTTCCATGGGTTTTATTGAAGATAAAACAAGACAAGCCCAAGATGATAATCTTGCTGGCTCCAAATTAGCCTCAGCAGTTTTGGTATCCAACTCTAAAAAACCTATGCCTGGAGCCCCCTTGGGTTTTATCTCCGTCTCCGAACCTTCTGTCCCAGCATCAGGGTCAGGTTCTACACTCTCATGTCAGAACTCTCAGCCTGGTGGCCTGGTTAATCCAGGGCCTTTGATTTCTTCTTTACTGCCCAAGCAGGTTATGGATGTCATTTTAGAAGCCAGACGTCCTAGCACTAGAAAATCTTATGCAGGAAAATGGAAAAGATTTTGTTCCTGGATGCAGGCTCAGGATTCTGATCCTCTTCTTCCTAACATTACTTTAATTTTACTTTACTTGACAGATCTCTTACATAAGGGTCTCTCTTTCTCTTCCCTTAAGATACATGCCTCTGCTATTTCTGCTCATTATAATACAGACCCTCCCATCTTTTCCCACCAGCTCATGAGACAGTTTCTCAGAGGAGCTAAGAACTTAAAACCTCCTAGATCTCCTCCCATTCCTGCTTGGGATCTCAACTATGTTTTGGAAAAACTAGCCTTGCCTCCTTTTGAGCCTGCTGCCTCTTCTGACATCAAGTTTCTATCTTGGAAGACAGGTATCCTGTTAGCCCTAACCTCTGTCAGGAGAGTTTCAGAGTTACAAGCTCTTATGGCCGTGGAACCTTATATTATTTTTCATCAAGACAGGGTATCTTTGAGGACTAATCCTACCTTCATGCCTAAGGTGGTTTCCAAAGTGGCTTTAAATCAAACTATCCACTTGCCAACCTTTTTCCCCACTCCTCAAAATAAACGGGAAAGGATCTTACATTCCTTGGATGTACACAGACAACTATGTTTTTACCTGAACAGAACCAAGGACATCAGAAAATCAGAACAATTGTTTGTTTCTTATGCTTCAAGTTCCCAAGGTAAAGCCATTTCAAAACAGACCATTTCTAAATGGATTGCTCATGGAATCAGATTTTGTTATTCTCACCATGGAAAGCAAATCCCAGGGAGTATACAGACTCATTCCACCAGAGCTGCTGCCACTTCTGCGGCCTTCCTCAGGGGAGTTCCTACCAAGGACATTTTGGAAGCTGCAACTTGGAGTTCACTGCATACTTTTTCTAAGCACTACAATCTACCTCTCTACTCTAAGTGTAGGGCAGGCTTTGCCTCTGCAGTCTTGCAGGGCCTTTTAGCCGCCCCTTCTTCTTTATGACCTCCTCCCTTTCTTTCAGCTTTGGGATTCTACCCTACAGTCATGACTGCAACACTGAAACATGATGAACATAGTACAGTTGTGTACACCTACCATAAATGTAGATGTTTGAGTGTCTTCACTGTTGCAGTCTGGGTTTCCCTCCCTCCTGTCCCCTCTTATTTTTACTTTTGTGTATTTCCTTTTTTCACCATTCTTCTGAGGTGTATTTGCAAAGGTTATGGCACCTTTTTCATTTTGGGACTCCTGACATCTGGGGCAAGAAAAACTGGAGAAGATGGTGTCGGCTGTCAGCTTTGTACTCCTGGCACTCTGACATCAGGGAGCATGGTTGAACAGCTGACGCCGGACCCAGACTTTGGGATTCTGGCTGACCGAGGGCTGCCTGCCGGCAGGGGAGAACCCTACAGTCATGACTGCAACAGTGAAGACACTCGAACATCTACATTTATGGTAGGTGTACACAACTGTACTTTTGGACTGCTTTGTTTCATTCAGCTTGAAGTAGTATCAATGGCAGATGGTGAATTCAAATTAAGAAGCAACTGAATGGGTGGGGCTCAGTAGAATTAAGTGGGCTATATTGTGGCAGCTAATGATTGCTCAACTATCATAAAAAAAGCCGGGAGGTTAATAACTTTTATTCATGAACGTCTTTAGTACCCATTCAATATAGCCACTTCATTAGTTGCATACCCCTTAGATATCTGATTGTGATAAAATAGAAATAATACTATTATTACAAGGCTATCTTGATATATTCTTTAGTAGAGGTCATCTAAGAATAAGAAGTTTAATGCCAAAAAGTCCATAGTGGTTTTTATGGCAATCATAACTTTGTGTACCCTTATCCTCTAGATAATCATATTCTGCTAGCAGTTACATATGTGAAGAATTTGAGGGTTTTAGTAGATTCAACCCTAGAATTTGATGAACATATTAAAACAGTTATGAGAAGGTGCAATGGTATTATCAGAATATCCTGTGTTCTGCTGTTTTACCATCAGGGACAAAAGAGTTCTGCTCCCAGTATTTACTATGTCTGTTCAGCTTATCATTGAATATTGTGGATTCTTCTGTATCCTCAATGTTTCTCAGCTGAAGAAATTTGGAATATATACAGAAGACATACACAAAACAGGTATCAGGGTTTGGTCAGCTGGTTTATGGAAGGAGCATGAATATCTGGTCTTGTATTCCACTGGGTATAGACTGTTAACAGGGAAATTCATTATGGTACACAAATGCTTATAAAAAGCTATGTCAGCTACTTTGGAAATCTCTTTTACCAATCACAATGCCTTGACTAGGAATAACAACTTGTTTGTTATGCTACCCCAAACAACAGCAAATATTAAGAGTTGTTTTTTTTTTGTGACAGGGCTGGGAGGCTGTGATACTCTTTAAAAACAACTACAGTGCTAGCTCGCAATTCGACCAAGACCGTTTTGAAACTTGACTACACTTTCAGCTGCCCGGGTGTCCTGCAATTTGAGCACATTTTTGCAATCTGACCCAGAAAGGAGGCTGAAACATTGCTTCCTGTTGTTGTGTTGTTTATGTAGTGCAGTCATTTTTTTAAGTGTTGCAAAGAAGTAAAGACATGAAGCCAAAGTAGAGTGAAAAGAAGTGATACTGGCAGGAAAAATAAGTGACTAAGCATTGAAAAGATGAAAGAAATCATAGGTAAAATTGAGAGAAGAGGTAAAATAGGATGAATAGCAGGACAGTATGGCATGCCTAGGTCTACCCTCTCAACATTTTTGAAAAATAGAGACAGCATCATGGGTGATAAGGTGTCAAAAGAAGCAACAAAGGTTTTGGACAAACACAGAAAAACAATTCATGAAGATATGGAGTAGATGTTTCTCGTTTGGTCTAGGAGAGGCAGATAAAGAGAGATCCAATAACTCAGACCTTGATCTGTGAGAAAGCTAAGGTCATTTTTGAAAACCTAGAAAAAAAACCCTCCAGGAAGTAGCTCACAACAAACAGAGGAATTTAAAGCAAGTAAGGAATGGTTCCACATATTTAAAAAAAGAAGCGGCATCCTCAGTGTTCTGAGACAAGGTGAGGCGCTAGTGCTGACAAAGAAGGTGCATAGAAATTTGTCAAGGAAACTGAAGACTTGATAGAGAGTAAAAGCTATCTGCCAGAACAGATTTTTAATTGTGATGAAACGGGGCTTTTCTGGAAGAGATTGCCAAGTAGGACTTACATAACCATAGAAAAATCTAGGATTCCAAGTCACAAGCCCATGACAGCTAAGCTTACACTCCTCCTGGAAGCAAACACCAGTGGAGACTTCAAGCTAAAGCCTCTGCTGGTGTATCACTCACCCAAGATGCTTTGGAAAAAAAGATTTTAAAATCAAAACTACCTGTATTGTGGAAAATAAACAGCAAAGCTTGGGTAGACCAGTCAGTTTTCAAGGACTGGATTTTCAAGGAGTTTGCTCCAAGTGTCAAGAAGTACCTGACAGAGAACAATTTGCCAATGAAAGCTCTTCTGCTTCTGGGCAACACCTCTGCCCATCCACGAGAGTCAGAGAAAATTCTTCAGATAGACTATAATTTCATCAAGGTTCAGTTCCTGCCTCCCAACACAACTTCTGTCATTCAATCTATGGATCAACAAGTAAGTGCCTGCTTCAAGAAGCTGTACACAAAAGTACTCTTCTCAAGGCTGTTTGACATGACCCATTCTTCAGATAAAACACTGAATTAATTCTTTAAGACTGAGTTCAACATTCTTCATGCCATATCATTCATCAAAAGTGCCTGGGATGGAGTGTCGCAGAAAGCCCATTGTGCAGCCTAGAGGAAACTGGTTCCTTCCTTTTCCCAGGGCAAAATTGTGGGTGAAGCAGCTGAAGATACTGAAGCAGCAGAAGTGCTGCAAGACATTGTTTCCACAGCAGAGAACCTGGACATCTGGGAAGTGGATGAGGAGAATGCGGACAAACTGCTACAAGACTATGATGACGAGTTCACAAAGAACTTACAGCACTTTGCAATGAGCAGTTATAAAAAAAGAAAGGGAAATTCCTTCTGAAGATAAAGATGACAGGGAAAAAGAACCTATGCCAACAGCTTGCATTAAAGAACTTTTATCCAACTAGGATAAGGTGCAGGCTACAGTCTTGGAGTGGCACCCCAACACAGGTGACGTCAACAGGATGACAGACTTGTTTAACAACACAATCATGCACCACTTCCAAGACCATCCTGAAAAAGAGGGAGAGACAAGTCACCCTGGACAGTTTTTTTCACCCACACCTACCAAAAAAACAGTTGAACTAAATAAAACATTAATCATAATCAGAGATAGCAGATGTTTATTTCATAACTGCTATCACACAATGATGTAATGAGCACACATTTTAGCTGTATAGGAAACATGTTTGCCTGCATTCCTAGATGCATTTAACATCAAATAAATTTGTATGTCACATGTGAGCCATATCTTAGGAATACAGTAGTACTCCATTACTCCTCCATCCCTCCTCCACATCCTGTCCTTCATTTTAAGAGATGTTCTACACTTCAAATCATGGTGAGCTACATTTTTTTAAATTTTTTTCAGTGTATTTTTTAAATTTTGTTTGGGCTGAGAATAAATGAAACCATTTTCCATATGCTTCGACCATTTCGCAATTCAACCGCCATTCGGGAATGGATTATGGTTGAATTGTGAGGTACCACCTCTATACAAATGAAAGTCTAGAATTTTTTTTTAAATCTGCAGACATTTGGTCCTATGACCATATATTTGACTCTTAATTCAGTTATGCCCTGAGTTTGGATTTGACAACACTGAACATTTTACATTAAACAATGATACTAAGAAATACTAACAATGATGGTGGCAAGAATGTATTTCAGCTTGCTCTACAGAAACACCCAGTTACCCTGCCAAATCAGATCAGTGACTTTTAACTGTGACTACTTTTTTACCTAGCTCCATGATGCAGAGTGATGAAGCCAGACTGTGGCCTAAGTAAATGTGTTTCAGTTATTGGCACAGGCACCAGCACTGGATTTGTTAGGCTGGGAGTTGAAGGTGTAAGAGGTTAAGACCTGCTGACCTCCCTTGAAGGTGGGACAGGTTGCAGGAACTCAGTGATCATGCAGGTTAGTTGTAATTTGCCTGGTACAGATGACAGAAACTACCATCTATGCTTAAGGATGGGGGTATGGCTGCTTGCTAGCAATAACCCATGCATAAATGAGGGATGACAGTGTTGTCAAACCATTGTATGCCTACTTCCCTCACAGAAAAAGGCATATGTAGGAACATAGGGCTAAAAATCAAAACCCTCTAACCACTCATAATGCCTACCTGTATAATGGCCCTTCTCTGCTTACTGTCATATTTGGTTATGAGGGAATGAGTGGCTTTACTGGCCAAGAGGGAAATGATGACTGGCCGGCAGAAGGTCAAAGAGTGTATAAGAAAAATACAGTTACTTTATTGACTGTGTACATCTCAGAATGAATAAATGCATAAGTAACAGCCACACTAATCTATTTCAGCACATCAGTGTCAGACACATATAGTGCAATGCAGCACATGCATCTGCACATACACATTTTCATATACCTAGACACACACTTGCGCATACTGGTACAGATGTGTGCACACACTCACAAACACACACACACACACACACACACACACACACACACACACACACACACACACACACACACACTAACCCACTGATGTGTTCACAGATTTCACAGAGTGAAGTGTGCATATTAGGCTGTAACATAGAATACGTCAGCAACTCTCGCTTTTTCTGAGAAAACAGTATTATATTTGCTGCATATTTTATAAGAACAGAGCATTGGTGTGTCTCAAATACATATGCAGTTTGTATGTCATAAACATATAAATTTATTCATTGTGAACAGAATGGCAAACAAGAAAATATCCAGATGGCTCTATAACACTATTGATGATACATAACAATAGAGGACCATCTCTCAGTAACTGTACAAAATAGTGCAGCAAATTTCACAGAATAATATCATGACATCACCTACAGAAAAGTTGATGATTAAAAGTGTAAATAGTCATGAACAAAACCGTCATAATGTACTTTAATTCATATCAGTCTAACCTGGAGTGGCAATCATAATTCCTTGGACAGATACGTTTTCTATTCATCAGAAATAACAAAGGACAGGAAGATTCCAAATCATAGAATTGGCAGACTGAAGTATAACATGAAGAAGCATCTTTTTCACACAAAGAATAGTGAATGGCTGTAGCAGCTACTTTTGGAAGAGCTTTACCAAAAGTGGTTTGGAAACTAAAGAATTACTAAGACCACTAAATTATGCTATGACAAAAATAATTTTTTGGTGGGTCTGGGTCACAACTGAAACCACATCTGTAACTAAATAAGGCAGAGAAAGAGGTAGGTTGTTACATGTTAGCTTTATATATTGCTCTAAAATAGAGATTACCTATGAGTTTCATGAATTCTGTACAGAGGTTCTTATTGTTTATTTAACAAAATAATGCTAAATTAAATCAAACTGACAATATACTATTTTAGATTTTACCCTTTAAAACAGATAAGTAAATATTATGGTGTATATGGCAGCACTAACTGTGCAAAGAATTGTGTACAATAAAAAAAGAAAAAAAGATATGATAGTGTACTTCAGAAGTAGAATTTGTAAAGATGGCATGTGAATTAAAAAAAAAACTAATAAACAATCCAACTGCCGGTAATTCTGTAATTAAATGCACTTGAAAAACCTTACAAAAAAAATGGAAGAAACATTCTGAATAAAATAATAATCTACTTTTAATAAGCAATCATTAAGTACATACAAGAAATTGAGCGCTTTCATTTGTATAATGTTTAACAATGAACTTCATCAGAATTATGTCTAAAGAAACTACTGGCTTCAAATCAAACAATGCTAATTAACATATTAGTGGCATCATATGTTATCTGTCCCATCTAAGAATGCTTTTAAGATTTAGTCAGATTGCATGTACAGCAAACACCCCCTTATCCTGAAATATGGATTTAACAGTGTTAAGAAAAAGTTATCCAATGACTGTACGATATTTCTCCTTACCATTTCTTTAGACTTGGAAGGTATCAGGAACATTATTACAAAGAATTGGGAAATTATTAAAAGCAGTCAAGAGTTAGTTAAAGCCTAGGGACTAACCCTTCCTTTTCCTACAAGAAAAACATTCTTTAAAGTCCCTTTTTGAGTCCAACCCCTCATCTAGTTCTTTACCTAGGTTTGGTTCCCAGGTATGTACACCTGGAGAAGATGTATTTGTTGCCAACACATTGCCCAAGGAGAGAAATATTTGTTCAAACCACTTAATTTTACTCTTCTGTTTCGGGACAAATTTGATTGTAATTCCACTAACATTGTTTATTTAGGAGTGTGCTCTGTTTGCGATGCCTTTTATGTAGGGAAGACCACTAGAAAACTGAGTGACAGGATTAAAGAGAATTATCAGGTAATTAGAAGAGGTGACTATAAAAATGCTCTTTCCAGACACTGTAAATTTAACCCCCAGTGCTGTTTTTAAATTCAATATTGTTGAAAAACTTTCCACAATTTTTGGTGACTGTAACCCTTTACTTGAAGTCAAAGAACTCAAATGGCAAGTGAGAGTTAGGGGGGACACGCCTCCAGATTTGAATGGACATTTAAATGTTAAAAGCATTCTTAGATGGAACAGATAACATATGATGTCACTAATATGTTAATTAGCATTGCTTGATTTTGAAGCCAGTAGATCTGAAGTAGTTACTTCATTTGATCTGCAACCTGTGGGTAGTCGGATCCGACCTCGGATCCGAACCGGCAGCTTTCCAAGCTCCAAGATCCCAGCTCCTAGCTCCTCCCCCCTACCCACAATCCCTTGCTACCAACCACATTACCTCAGATCATTTTTTGCCGCGGCTAAAGACAGTTGCTTCATAGTGAAGAGCTCCTGGCCTGGTGAGATTGTTCTAATTATAGACTTTTTTTCTTGTTTAAACTTGTGTGTGTGTGTTTTAAAATTCAAACCTAAAAACCCTTTTTAAAAAAAAAAAAAAAAAAAAACTAATTTCCCTTTAGTTTAACTTTATCTCTCCCCCTCCCCCCCCCCTAGTGTTTGGGTGTGTGTGTGAGAGGTTTTTATGGCTGAATCTAAGGCCATATTTTCAAAATGTACTGAGTGTGGCCACAAACTTTCCCCAGCTGATGGCCACACTCAGTGCGTTTTGTGCCTGGGGGCAGCCCATCTATCGGAGGCCTGCCAGATATGTGCGGCCTTCAACCCTCGGGAACTCAGGGACAGGAAGAACAAGCTGATCCTGGCGGGAAAACTTCCCCAGGAATCAGCTTCTTCTTCCTCTCCCAGCCGGGTTCAAGCTACTACTGTAGCTTCGGCGTCGGCTACTCCATTAGCTGTACCTGGGACTCAACCTCCCTTATCAGGTACCAGCTCTGTGGAATCTAGTGCTTCTTCCCACAGGGAGAAGAAGCACAAGGACAGAGAGGGTCACAGATCAAAAAGGCGGGCCGAGTCTCATCCCTCGGCTCCGCCTGAGAAAATCCTGAAGTCCCCTGTGAGGGTCTCCGGATCCTCGCCCTCTCGGCTCCGTTCACCTTCTTTTTCTCCAGAGCCAGAGGAGGAGGATAGGTCTCCCTCGAGGTCTTCGAGGCGGCCATCCTGGCCCGCCTCAACTACCTCTTCACGATCTACTCGAATCATCTCCGAAGCAGACATGGATCGGATGATGCGAAGATTTCTGCAGACCCAGATGCAGATGGGGATGCTCTTGCCTCCCCCCCCTTTGGGAGGGAGTGCAGCCCCCATTTTTGCCCTGATCACTCCTTCTCCGACCCGTTTTCGGGTCTCGGAGTTGTCGGATCCAGGCCTTTTCGGACCCGGGGATACGTCGGCGCCGATAGCGGTTGTGTCTTCGACACCGACTATACCTTCGAGCTTGTCGGATCCGAGCTCTCGGGGCCGAGGGTTGAGCATCGGATCCGAGGGGGTGGTTGTGTCTTCGGCACCGATTGGGTCGGAGCGCACCACTACCTCGGGTCCGGTTGCTTCGGCTCCGACCCCGATCCTATCCTCGGAGCCAGGGAGGTTACTTTCTCAGGCTGGGGACAGTGAATCTCCCTCGGCTTTTGAGGCAGTGGAGAGGGTACTGTCGAGGTCATCCAGGTCCCCGACCGGGCCTTCGGATCCACCTGTGCCCCCACTGTATCAGGGTCTGTCTTCTATCATCCGTCCATCTGGACAGCCTGCCCAAGCCCTCCATTTGATTCCTATGGAGGAACACCACCCTGCGGATGAGCCCTCTTCGGACAGTCCCGCCGAAGAGGTGCCTCGGAAGCATCTGTGCAAAAGGAGGCACCTGGAATCCCCCGAGTCCATTACCACGGATACGGATTTGGATGATATGGAGGGCTCCCCAAGGTCACCCCCTGAAGATGTCTCCTTCGGAGACATCATGGAAATGTTGCGTATAAGAGGGGGTTGGTCTGCCCAAAAACCCTCCTTGGACGAGTCTGTATTTCTGGAGGCGTTTGAGGCAGGCCCATCTACCTCCTGGGTGTCCCCCCCAGCCAACCCCTTGGTGGATCTAATTACCACCAGGGCTTGGAAAGAGCCCGACACCATGGAGCCTATCCCTAGATGCCCTGACAAGGTCCTCAGCCCTCCCTCTGATAGACCTTCTTGGTTCAAAGGTGCGCCAGTTGATGCTATGTTGGTGGCGGCAGCCGCTAGGAAAGAACTTGCCCAGGAAAGTTCTTCGGTCCATCCGCCAGACAAGGAGTCCCGGGCATTGGACCGTATTGGGAAGCGGATGTTTGCTTCAGCGACCTTTGCCATAAGGTCGCTGAACTACATGGCACACACCATTAGGCTACAGCGTGACTTAATTAAGGAATACGCTGCAGCCCCTCCGGAGTCCATGTTGGTCCCAGACAAAAAGGTTTTTGAGACTCGAATGGCCACTCTAAAGTCCATATCAAATACATCTATGCGGCTTCTTTCCCGTGCCACGGAAGGAGCCGCTAGAGCTAGCGGAGCTGGAGTGGTCTTGCGACGTCACTCCTGGCTCCGCCTTTGCGACTTCACGGAACCCTTTAAGGCGTCCTTCGCGAACGCCCCTTATGACGGTTCAGCCTTATTTGGCTCAACAGTTCGCGACACGCTAGTCCAAAGCGAAAAGGATGGGAAGACGCTGTCGGCCATTGGAGTCCGCTTCTCTAACCCCCAAAGATCCTTCTTCAGGAATCAGAGGGGGCAAAAGAAGCTGTGGTTCCGTAAATCTCAGCAATCCCGTCCTGCTGCAGACAACTCATCCTCTAGAGGCAGAGGAGGACAAGATGGACGCCGGCCCAGAGGCAGAGGGGGGCCGCGTAACTTCGGGTCTAGAGAACCTTTCTCGGACAGACCTGCGCAACAGCCCTGAGGGCTTGCCCGACTGTCCCTCTCTGGAGGCAGTCGGGGGCGATTATCGGAGCACCTGTCAAACTGGGAGTCCATTACAAAAGATCGATGGGTGCTCCGGATTATATCCAGAAGTTACACTATACCGTTCACACCCCCCCAAACCCAAACATCTCCCCGATGTTCCACCCCATCAGAGGGAGTCCGCAGCTCTGGAAATTTCAGAGTTGCTAAGAAAAAGAGCCATCCAGCCCGTCCCTCCAGATCAGTCCGGATTGGGTTATTACTCCAGGTTCTTCTTGGTGCCAAAGAAAACGGGGGACCTCAGACCCATCCTGGACCTCTCGTCCCTGAACCTGTTCATACCCAAGGAAAAGTTCCAGATGGTCACCCTCCAATCTATTCTCCCCCTTCTGCGGGAGAACGACTGGATGTGCTCGTTAGACCTCAAAGATGCGTACTACCATATACTAATGGACAGACGATCCAGGAGGTTCCTCCGCTTCCAGCTAGGAGACAGTCATTATCAGTTCAGGGTTCTTCCATTTGGCCTAACCTCAGCCCCCAGAGTGTTTACGAAAGTCATGGCAGTGGTTGCAGCCCACCTGAGACTCCAGGGCATTCTGGTGTTCCCTTACCTAGACGACTGGCTCCTCACCGCCCCCAACAGGCATCTACTGGTTGTGGCGAGAGATTACACCCTCTCTCTGGCCCATTGTTTGGGCATTTCAGTGAATCTAAAGAAATCCTGCCTGTGCCCCACTCAAGCCCTAGAATTCATAGGGGCCAGGTTGGATACTTGGATCTCCAAAGTGTTCCTTACACCTGTCAGGCTGAACAATTTGTCTCTCCAAATCTCAGACATTCTTCGGAGCCCCGCTCCTCCAGCAGAATTAGTCCTGAGGGAGCTAGGGTCTATGTCAGCAGCGATCGGCCTTTCTCTTCATGCCCGTCTGCGAATGCGAGTGTTACAGTGGACTCTCCAGGTCCAATGGTCACTATCGGTCCATCCCTTAGACATGCCGATTCCCCTGAGTAGGGCGTGCAGACACTCCCTTCTTTGGTGGTTACAGGCTCAGGAACTCAAAGAAGGGAGACCCTTTGTGATTCCCCCAGTCAAAGCCACGTTGACCATGGACGCTTCTTGCCTCGGGTGGGGCGGGCATTATGCAGTCAAGTCCGTCCAAGGCACGTGGACTCCTCTAGAGACTGCATTGCATATCAACGTCCTAGAGATGAGGGCAGTGCTTTTGGCATTGCAAGCTCTTCATCACCTTCTTCCTCTGGGGCCTATTGCAATCCAGATGGACAACATGTCCGTTGTCTGGTATATAAACAAACAGGGAGGGACCAGATCTTACCCCCTGTGTCGAGAAGCCATGAGAGTGTGGGAATGGGCGATTTCCACCAACCGCTTTCTGATAGCAACGCACATTCCGGGACGGTCCAACATATTAACGGACAAGTTAAGTCAGGTATTCCTCAGCCCTTACGAGTGGTCTCTGAATCCTTCTGTCGCGAAGCAGATATTCCTCAAGTGGGGTCAACCTCACTGCGACTTTTTCACTTCTCTCCTAAACACAAAATGCAGCGATTACTTTGCGATAGTTCCCCCCAGAGGGGAATCCCTCAGGGACGCTCTGGTTCATGCTTGGCCGCCCGGTCTCCTTTATGCATATCCTCCTCTTCCTCTGATGATGAAATTCATCCAGAAAGCCTGTCAGTTGGGGAGCAGAGTGATTCTCATAGCCCCATTCTGGCCTCGACAAATCTGGTTCCCCTTTCTGCAGTCTCACAGTGTGGCTCCCCC
The DNA here is from genome assembly GCF_019279795.1 of Protopterus annectens. NCBI lineage: Eukaryota > Metazoa > Chordata > Ceratodontiformes > Protopteridae > Protopterus > Protopterus annectens. The sequence goes on along the minus strand of NC_056725.1, from coordinate 1,792,401,796 downwards.
ATGGATTCTGGACCCCAGACCAGACCTAATCTCACATCCGACGAGATGCCACACTCCGAACCTGGTCAATCTCCGGCTTACGGCTTGGTTGATCCAGTTCCATTAATGGCTAGGACTCCCGGTATCTCGTCTCCTGTTAAAGCCATTCTGGTGGCAGCTCATAAGCCATCCACCAGAAAGCTCTACAACAGTAAATGGAAACACTTTTCCATCTGGGCAAAGGAGAAGGAATTGGATCCCTTTACGGTTCCTATTCCCACTATCCTGGACTTCCTGTCCTTTCTTTTTAGACAAGGAGCTAGTGCGTCCACCGTTAAGGTCCAGCTAGCAGCCATCTCTCATTATCACGTGGGGGATGGCGTAGATTCCTTGGCATCAGCAAAAATATGCAAGACCTTCTTAAAAGGCGTGTTTCTCTTAAAGCCCCCTATTAAGCCGGCAGTTCCTCCATGGGATCTTACCTTGATCTTACAAGCATTAACAAGACCACCTTTCAAGCCGGCGGCCACAGTGCCATTGAAATTCTTATCTTGGAAAACGGCCTTTTTGGTCGCTATTACTTCAGCCAAACGAGTCTCAGAATTACAAGCTCTGTGCATTAAGCATCCATACCTTATTTCTCACAAGGATAGAGTGGCCCTCAGGACTAATCCTTCCTTTCTGCCTAAGGTAGCCACAGAGGCTAACATTAATCAGTCTATTAATCTTCCTGTTTTCTTCCCGAATTTCCAAAACAAGGGTGAATACACATTGCACAAATTGGATGTACACAGACAACTACGTTTTTACTTGCATAGGACTAAAGATTTTCGCAAGTCAGACCAGTTGTTTGTTTCTTATGCTAAGTCATCCATGGGCAAACCAATTTCTAAGGTGACAGTGGCAAATTGGATCTCTCAGTGTATTAGACAGGGATACACTTCATCTGGGAAGCCAGCTCCGGTTGGTGTGCGTGCGCATTCTACTAGATCTGTGGCTACCTCGACGGTTTTTTGGTCTAGAGTTCCGGTAGATGATATTTGTTCAGCAGCTACCTGGTCCTCTTCCCACACGTTCATTTCTCATTACAAACTGGACATGATTTCCAGAAGTAGGGCTTCCTTTGGCTCTGCGGTGCTTTGGAATATCCTTCCGTAGGGACCACCCAGGGTCTTAGGTAAGCTGGGGACTCTGTCCCACAGGTTGCAGATCAAATGAAGTAACTACTTCAGATAAAGAAGTTATGTACTCACCATAACGTTCCATCTGAGTAGATACTTCATTTGTCTGCAACCGACCCCCCCCCTGCCATCCCCCGAACCTCGGTAAGGTATTGTTCCTTTGGAGATTTTTCTCTGTCTTTAGCCTATAGGGCAAAATAACCGATCTGAGGTAATCTGGTTGGTAGCAAGGGATTATGGGTAGGGGAGGAGCTAGGAGCTCGGATCTTGGAGCTTGGAAGGTCGGATCTGACTACCCACAAGTTGCAGACAAATGAAGTATCTACTCAGATGAAACGTTATGGTGAGTACATAACTTCTTTTTTCTTTAGGCATAATTCTGAAGTTCATTGTTAAACATTATACAAACAAAAGCACTCAATTTCTTGTATGTACTTAGTGATTGCTTATTAAAAGTAGATTATTATTTTATTCAGAATGTTTCTTCCATTTTTTAAGGTTTTTGAAGTATATGAATTACAAAGTTTGTGCAGTACCTCATGTATCATTAAAGTTAATTGGCAGTGGATGGCTAAAAACAACTGCCTACACTTACTATATGAAAGAATTATCATATTGATATTGAGCAAAGTCAAGCCGCACTTCATACTAATGTTTTGTAACTTTCAAGTAGCCACAGACAACAAGGGTATAGGTTTCTATAGGTTAGTACTAAGCTAATTGCCCTTGCGAGCCATTGTAAGCCTAGACAATTATCCCTTGTGAGAATCAAACCCTGCACCTTGTGTTTATAAGGCAAACACCTTAACCATTAGGCCACCCGGTGACTACAGAAGAGCCATACATTGAGATGCATCAACATTTGCGACAGCATTATCCAACACCTCCCCTAGCAAATCCAGCACTCAAACTCTCATGTCGTAAGAATGGAGATCTCACCACACACACACACACACACACACACACACACACACACACACACACACACACACACACACACACACACACACACACACACACCACTCATAGGCATTAGCCATTAATACTTACTTGCTACATGAAATGCGGTTCATTCAAAGTACTGGACTCTTTCATTTTGAAAGTTCTCTGCTGTTGAAAACTGGCTCTGGCACCATACACCTGTGACAGGCTCCTTCTCATCAGTGTTATAGTACTTGAATCCTGCAAATAGTTGTGTAATGAAAGAAGTCTCTGGGACTAAAAAACAATGCCAAGGAGGATACTTTTAATAAGGAAGAGTGGCCCTGATGGGGAGCTGCATTTTCACATTTCTGTAACTTCAGAGCAGCCATATTTACACAGGGGTCAGAATGTAGAAGTGAGATTGAACACAACTATTATGCAGAAATTAAATGATGTACTGAACACTTATCAGAAGGTAAAATCAGTAAGCAAAGTGACAGTAAACTATGCCAGAAATGGTTAATTATGTATTCATTTTTTTCTAATTAAAAGATTTTTTTTCCCTTCAAGAACAGGAGTAAGAGTCCTGTACTGATGTACATATATCAGCACTGAACTCAGGTTACACCTTAGTTTTGAAAACCAGATGTAAAAAGAAATGTGAGTAGGAATGGCTAAAGAAAGCCATTATGTCTTAAAAAAATTCAAATAACAGCACCAAGCTTAAATATGGTAGATATGCTCTAAAGAATGTGCTTGTTGCAGAACAACTCAGCATTTCAGCAATTTGCTCATACAGGAAGCAATGAATTAAATGAAAGTAATTAAATGTTTTGATGACCGTGCCCTGGCCCAGCAATCAAGGAGCCTCAGTCCTCACCACTAACACCAGGGAGGTTGTCTCCTAGAAGAGGAAAGGATAACGAATACACACAGTAAAGTACAATTTCCCTTAAGTGCACACAGAGATCACAGTCAGTCTGGGGCTGGTTGCTCCCTTGCCCACCAGGTCCCCAATAAGACTCCCCACTTGCACAGCTATAGGGTCCAGGTCTTAGCCTAACTGGGCAAGCTAAAACCTTCAGTATCCCCTCTGTCCAACCAGTGCTTCATGTCCCTGTCAAGTAGCTGACACAACACACACACACTTTGAGATAAGTATTTATACAACTTCACAGACATTCCTGGGAAAGGCTGACACAGATTATCCAACTGTGCCCCTTTACCTAGACTATATGGTAGTAATTACTGCCACCACCCAGTTAATAATATCAGCTACTAAAAGGCTCTTAAAAGGGTGTCCAGTTCATCATCATCATCATCATCATCATCCCCCTTTTCCCATTTACATGGGGTCGGGGTATCGTATTAACTGTCGCCAACTCTCTCGATTCAGTGCCACTCTCCTGCCTTCTTCAACACTCATGCCTGACTGTCGCAGATCTTCTTTCACACAATCCATTCACCTCTTTGCTGGACACCCTCGCTTCCTCTTACCTTCTTCCTGTCTGTCCCAAATCTCCATCACCAGATTGTCTTCTGCTTTTCTACACATGTGCCCATACCATTGTAATCTGTTTGATTTGATCTTTTCTGCAATTGGAGCTACTTTGGCTTCTGCTCTTATGTCCTCATTTCTTCGCCTGTCCCACAGTGTGCATCCTACCACCTTTCTCAGGCACTTCATTTCCATCACCTCTAGCTTCTTCAACTGTTCTGCCTTTACTGCCCAGGTTTCTGTACCATACAGTAGTACTGGTCGCACCACTGTCTTGTACACCTTACTTTTCAGCTTCTTTGGCATTCTTCTGTCATATACTACACCTGATACTCTATGACAGTTGGCTGCAGCCCCTCTGATTCTAGCTTTGACCTCTTCATTCAGACTACCCTTCTCCTCAACCACCCCTCCCAGATACTTGAAGCTGTTTACCTGTTCCACTATCTTCCCATCTATCTCTTTTCTCAGCTTCTTCTGATTTCCCTAATCTGCTGCCATTACCACTGTCTTATCTGTGCTTAGTTTCATCCCATGTGCCTTCAGATTTGCATTCCATTCTCCTATCCTTTGCTGAAGTTCTAGATCAGAGTCTGCCTGTACTGCCACATTGTCTGCATACAGCAGCTTTGTTGCTCTGACCCCTCCAACCTGTTTGCTGATGTAGTCCATTACCAGTATGAACAGCAGTGGGCTCAGAGCTGAACCCTGGTGTACACCCACTCCCACTGGGAACCCCTCAGTGAGGCCAAACACTGTTCCTACTTGAGTCATTGGGTCCTTGTACATAGCCTGTACTAATTCTACCAATGTTTCTGAGACTTCAAACCACCGCAGTACTGCTTTCTTGGAACCTTGTCATATGCTTTCTCCAAGTATAGGAAAGGTGTCCAGTTATTACTGTGCAATATTAATAACCAATGGTAGTATGACTAACAGTCAAGGCTTACTTTAGAGTGGCCTATTACAATAACCTCTATAAATATGCAATGTACTCTAGAGCTTATCTCTACACAAATCAGCCACAGGTAGAAGGTTTTAAAAATACTTAATAATAAATAATTAAAACATAAGGCAAAACTACTACACCACAGAGATATCTAAGAGTTCAGAGATCACACTGAAACTTAAAATAATACAGTAGGACAGGTCTGATTTCAAAGGAAATACCTAATTAATCGTTACTAGCTTTAAATATTCCTACAATAAATCACAGTGCTAAAACTTACATGTGAGCAGAAGGCAGAGGGCTGATAAGTTAGATGTCCAAAGTCAAAATGCTATTTGTCTCTTGTGAGAAATAGTATTTAAACATTACTAACAAACATGTTTGCTGGGTCCCTCCCCAAATTGCATCATTTTTGACACTTAGGTTTTCCCAGTATTCATATTGCATCATCTTAACACATGGTCTGAGTTCTAACTTCTCAGGCCACAAACTGCATTATTTAGCAATCTAAAACTTCCTCAGAAGCTTACAACAATACAAGACATTTCACATGTATATGCCAGCAGAAACCAGAGCAATAAAGCACCTTCCACATCTAAATTATAGTCATAAACTTTAGCCTTAAAACAATGGGCATGAAATCTTCATCCAGCTGCCCTGGAGCCGAATTCTAACATGAAAGGGTACAACATGCTTCACTGGGCCAGTAGAGTGCAATGTTGTCACATATGTTGCAGTTCCACATTTCACAGTATTCTTTACACTCAAGAAGCATGCCTGTATTTTACATTTATTTACAAATGCCAGAATTATATATCAAATTCTATTTGACTAGGCTGGCACCCTTCGCCCATCTTTCCCCAGTCGTCACAAATGCTACAGTATTTTATTAATAAATGGCTGATGCAGTAAGAAAAGATGGTAAATATTTTGAATAAGTTTTCTTTAACTCATAACAGTTAAGCAGAATCTTTGATATAGGGTTGTACTCCTGCATAGCGAGCATGCTCTGCAAGCATATATGCAAGGGTATATGTCTGTCAGGGATGCTGTCACAAGATGATGCATGGCAAATGTTTTAGAAAAACATTTGAAATCAGCTGCATGATGAAGTTTTAATCTTGTTAGATGTCAGTTGTTGTTGTTGTATCTTTCGGCTTTTACTGGTTAGGGGTCACCACAGCGGAACTCCGGTCCTCTAATGATTGGTGTTAGATGTCAGTAGAAGGTTAAATTAAGATAAAATGTTCCTCCTTTTGTATAAAAATAGTATTGTTTACTGAAGACAAAAGGACGTTGTTTTTTATAGTACTAGCATCTGGCCATTTTACTTTTGTATTGTTCACTTTAGGATTACATGTATTGTCTTGAAGTGAGATTTTTATTGTTTGTACTGTTAATTGATGTAATTGGCCTTTTCTAAATAGTTTGCATAGTTTTCTTTTCTGTTTGACATACGCGGTTATGTGTAATTTCATTGAACTACTATCCATGACCTTGACAAGTGTGTTGATTAGTTTGTTTATTAAGGACTTATTATTACATTTTAAAATAATAAAAAATAAAATTTTGGGAAAAATGTCAATAGAAGCTTGCATGTAGGTTAAAGAAGAAATGTTGAAACATGGATATTATGACTTACCCACAGTGGATTAAGTAATGTTTATTTAAAACAAAATGGCTGGACTGAGTCTGCTGCATTTTCTTCTGATGGGTTGTCTTAGCTCAAGTGTAAGACTAATTTAAACATGAGATAGGCTGATTCTACAGTAACTTATTCATAAGTAATGGATTATTATAAATTGGGTTGCGTGTGTGTGTGTGTGTGTGTGTGTGTGTGTGTGTGTGTGTGTGTGTGTGTGTTTGTAAGTGAAAACTAGGTCTGCATATATCAAGTTTAGATAGAAAGTATGTTAATCCTTGTTAATTTAGTTATTGTCTGGATGGAGTAATGAGGAGGAATAAGATTTGAATTCCAGGATGAAGTTATGCAACCAATAATGTCCAAAAGGGTGTGTGTTAATGTGTAATTAATGCCAACCCAGGGGTGTTAAGAAGCTTGATGCCACAGGTAGAGGCCTCTGCACCCCTAGAATGGCATTAATTGCACATTAACACACACCCTGCAAGGCATTATTACACTTAGAGAATGGGTTTGCTGTAAAATTGCTGTGTTTTACTTATTTATTTTTTTAAGTACTTTATTATTATTTTATATATTTTGATGTAAAATAGTTCCTCCACCTAATGTTTCAAACTTGCTGTAGTACATGTTAATGGTGTTGATGGAAGCATATTACATCCAAAATATAACACTTAAAAAAATCCAAGTATTTACTTTATTTTTGGTACCTTATTCCTAAAATGTTTGGCTTATTGCCAGTCATTGGAGACAGAAGTTACTAAATGACATGCATTTTAGTTTCAGAGTATTATTTCCTTCAGAAAATTCATGCTAACACAAATCCTTTGATTTAAGCAAGTTTGTAATTTTATAAGAGCAATAATTAAAATCTGTTCTTATTTTGACCCTTTGTTCCCCTTTTATGTTAGGCTTTATCCAGATTTCTTCAGCTAAAGGGTCCAGAGGTATACAAAACCTCTTTGCTGCTGCCAGTAGTAGATCTCACTCACTCTGTGTGTCTCTCTCTCTCATACACACACACACACACACACACACACACACACACACACACACACACACACACACACACACCTCTTTTTCAGAAAATTTTATTTATTTATTTATTTTACATTTGATTACTGGAAAAATCTGACTGAGCAGAACCCATTTTCATCAGAGGCCCTGGGAGAAAAGCTTCACATAGCAATAATAGGTAAGAACATAGACATAATGACACCTTTTATACAATGGTGAAAGACATGACAGTGATGTTGTAATTTACAGTACTTAAACAATAGCTAATAAATTAGATAGAGTTGTCTGAGTTTATCTGATGTTGCAAAAAGATAGATGTCCAATATATAGTGAGGGATACTCCAGTGGTACCTATTGCAATACATGGCTAGCATTTGGCAGTAGAGTGTTAGAGTGATAATTGTAAAGTTTAAATCACAGTTAGTAAAACACTAAAATAAGCAAAATGATAGTGTAATCACTTTCTGTTCAAATGTATTAAAGAAAAGGAGAGATGGTAAAGTGAGGAAGAAAGGAGGTTAGTCTGAGAAAAATTGAGGGAAGAGAAGAAGTTTATATGGGTATAGTTAGTTAGTGAACAGGTGTTTTTATTTAGTTAATTAAAGTAATTGATAGTTAAGATCGGAAGAAAAAAGGTGTGGAAGAGATAATAACATGTTAACGTTTCAGTTTTATGAGTAAGATAGCAAGAGGTTATAGTTGTTCATAGTTAGCCTGGACTGTTACATGAACAGAGCCATGAATCTGATAAATGATGTTTGAGTAGCTTTTTAAATTGAGTTGACTTGATAGTGGTTCTAATAGAGAGGAAGTGTATTCCAGGTTTTTGCCATATGGCAGACATACAGAGAATCTCCTACAGTGTTTGAAGATTTGATAAGTTGTAATAGTGATTTATTTGTTGAGCGAAGCATATGTTTGTTGAAATAAGGTTGTAGTATATTTAGGAGAACAGGAGTTTTCTCATGCTGATAAAGTAGTTTATGTGCCATGGTTAATTAGCTATATGGCAGGAGTTGTGGTAGTTCTAGCCAGGAGAGTTTTTTTAGGGGGAGGCAGTGGTGTATCCTATGAGTAGAGTCTATAATAAATTTAGCTATTTTGTTATAGCATGTTTCTAGTTTGTCCAAGTCTGTCTTTTACAGATTGGTAAGAATGGGTGAGGCATAGAGGAGAGTTAACAGGAGGTGGGTTCTGTCAGTATTTTCCACTGTGGTTTAACCTTAAGACTTAAAGTCGCATTACATAGAAGAAACATGCATATACAGCAATGAGCTTCATTTTAAGATAATTGTAACCAAAAATGATGTGGATGAGAGTCAATTTCTAAGTTTAGAGTATAAATTCTTACTAAATAAATGGTATATTTAAAGTTTTGCTGCTATCTCTGTAAGCCCAATATTTGACCTGGGATACCCTGTATGTCTCACTTTGTCTATTTGTGGTGCTGCATTAGAAAACATGCCATGAATGACTAATTTGCCATCCTACATTAGAGAATCAGCTTATCTACTTATCAAATTAGGAGAATTGTTTTGTTCTCCAGAAATGTATTGGCTAACTTTGGATATACAAAGTTTATATATGAGTATCAAACATGAACATGACTTAGAGGCTTTGAGATATTTTTTGTTTGATTGACTGTATATGTTATTGGGTTGATGAATTTTTGTTTATAAAATAATATTTTATGTCTAATAATGAAGTTTACCATTGACTTACAGGTACTGTGATTGAGGCTTCTTTTGTCCCTGCTTATGCTAATTTGATGATGATATTATTTGAATTACACTGCATTTATATAGTTTTTACACAAAAGGGGGAAGAAATTTGGTTGCCCCATTTTTATAGACATTTAATGATAATAAATTTGGTTTGTGCTTTGTTAGTAATGTGAATAACTACAGTGTGATTTTTTGGGGATATATATTTGCTTACATTCTAAGCCATTTTGCAGACCCTCTCATGTTTTGGACTATTTTGATGTCTCTAACAATAATTCTACTCACTTAGTTTTATATTTGCTTTATGATGAAATGCTTAGAGCCAGGAGGGACTGTAGGAGAATGCAAGACGTTTTTGTAGAAATGTAAACTATAATGGATGTGTTCTGTAAATGTAATTAGAGTTGTTTTTATGCTGAACAAGCTTGCCATAAGGTTTCTCACATGTCACATACAGAGTCCTTGAATAAATCTATTTTACAGCGAGATAAAAAGAAGGTACAAAGCTGAATGGTTCATTATGGAAAAGGAAGAAAGGTTATTTTGTTACTGAATGCAATGTGCTTTCTGACAAAATTGTATACACAGTGAAACTGCATTACCTATTTTATTACAAGATGGCATTTTAGATGTTATATGCCCCTTGTATTTTATATAGGAGATAATGTAATTTGTCAGGCATTTTAATTCAGAATAATTTTATATATAACACTGGTCAATGTTTGCCTATTATAATGCAGAATTCAGGCACCACTCCTTATGGTGCCTCCAGTTACTGGTTTTAATGTTATTTTTGATTTTTCACTTATTAATGGTATAACATTTGTGACAAGCAGCCAGTTTACTTGCACTACTGAACAAGATGTATATGCACTCAAATCCCTCTGTTGATTATAAGGGAAAGAATAACATGTTTTTGTGAAAGGGTTAAGGAGCAAGAGATGCTAATTTACTTTTAGCTACTGTTTTACTGCTGGTCAAAGTTACATCAATGGATACTTTTTGGATCAAACATAAGTTATTAAATAAAAATGTATTTTAAAATATAAAACTGTAATTCCTAATGAACTAAATAGGTGTGTGTATAATACTATTTTACAATTTCTGTGAAGGCTTCTTTACTGAGGCATTGCATTAGAAGCTGTATGTGAATAAACTAAGATTGTTTTTACTACATCATTCTTTTTTTTTTAATTTACTTTGTGTAGTCGTATATGATATGAATTTATTGCTAGCTTAATAAAAGTATTTTTTTTCTTTTTCAAAAAAAGTTGGTGACCTGAGTGAATTCAGTTAAAATAATTCTGCACTCTTAAAACTTGCCCATTTGTGTTTTCCATTGTGGTTTAATACTAAGACATAAAGCAATACTACTTAGAAAAAATATGCATATAAAATGATAATCTTCTTCATCTGATTTTAATGAGATACATTTTCTAAGTTTGGAGGATTCTTATCAAATAAATTATATATTTAAAGCTTTGTTGTTGCTTGACTCATTCAGTATGTCTGTAAGCTCAATAAATGACCTGGGATATCCTCAAAAATGTTATGCAAAATAGCAACAGCCCTTAACAGGTTTGTCCATGAAATGTTAGATAGTTCAGTAACATGTCATTAAATAGATAACATTCAAAGAATACCTAGAAAATTACATTCCAGAATAAGAAGTCGATAGACTATATTGATTGACAAAATGATATCAATTATTCAGTGGGACCAGCCAATAACATACATATTAGTTTCTATATCTTTCAATTCAGCTGCATCAGTTTGCTAGATGCATTCAGTACCTGCAGAGATGATAAGACCATCTATACAGCTTACTTTGTTTGTTTATTTCTAGGATATTGAGATCAATATTAATGAAGAATTAAAGCAACTGAGTGTTAGCCAAGAAACTCATGCGTAAGTAATTTTTCTTCAAAAATAAAGTTGAATTCTGATAAGAAGCTAGCAGTATGACAGTATGAGGTAGTACTGTGTTCTTCATTTCTGCAATGTCTTTAAGTAGAACTCCAGGAGAGGAGAATTGAAAATATAGTCTTTTTTGCTTATTGTATTTAACAATGAATGATTCCAGCCATTTTGACCTTGTCTGTAGTTATAATTTTATTTATTTACTCATTCATTTATTCACATTTGTTAACCAGGTAGTTGGTCTGGACAATCTGATCCTTTTCAGATATGAAATCTGTCACATAGTGACTTAGTATATTAATAATTCTATGAATAATCATCAGTAACACAAGCATTTCAGTCATTTCATAATAATGCAGTATATCCCATCAGAATGGCACATAGACAATATGCTATTATTATCTTACCTCAGAAATAATGTCATATCAATGAATTTTACAATCAAACTAGATCACTGAATTGGTATATACAGCATTGAACCATATTTGCTAGAAAATGTAAAAGTGCTGGAACTGAAGTAGATTTAGTGATACATGTAACAGTCATAATACAGAAAGGTAACATGTGAAACTGGAAAAGCATGAAGTTATTTGTTGTAATAACAGTAGGGACACATGAGCTGTAATATTAGAAGTAACATTGTAATATATCATTTACATATTAATTAGTTTCATTGCATTGTTTAGAGCTATGAAAGTAGTCTGGATTATCTTCCTTTTGACATGTAATTTATAAACCCTGTACAAATGTTATCTCTCTCTCTCCCTCACTTTCTCTCGCTGTTTCTCATTCTGTCAAGAAATGTATCTCTTACTTCTTATTTATTTATGTAATATTACATGCAGTTAACTTACAGATTTCTACATGTTTGTGTGAGTGCAAACACGAAGTAAATATAATACCTGACATTTTAGCAGATCTGACTGCTGTATGTCTTTCACAGTGAGTTAGTTCATACTACTGATAAGCATGTGTCTGTGGTATCCACTGCTGCAGTAACAGATACCCAGAACAATGCATACAAGGAGCATCTTGGAGACACTTGAGCTGCAGAATCAACAGCATGTAATTCATAAATGGATCTGTGCATCTGCCAGTGCCCACTCAATGTATCACAAATGATAATGACTGGGGCATTTGCCATCAGCTCTGTGCAATACACAGGCACACAGTAAACTGAGTTTCTGCATCTATATATAGTGCATGGGGGGATGAAAATTCAGTCTGTGATGTTGTGTACACAACTACAAGTTTCTCGATGTGAGAGTGTGACAGCATGTGAGGGAAAGTGCGTGTGTGAGTGTGTTATGTGTGTGCATGTGTGACAGTGTGTGACAGTGTGAACACGTGAGTGTCTGTGTGTGTGTGTGTGTGTGTGTGTGTGTGTGTGTGTGTGTGTGTGTGTGTGTGTGTGTGTGTGTGCATGTGCGACAGTGTGTGACAGTGTGAGCATGTGTGTGAGTGTGTGTGTGTGTGTGTGTGTGTGTACGCGAGAGTGTGTCGTGTGTGTGCATGTGTGACAGTGTGTGACAGTGTGAGCATGTGTGTGTGTCTGAGTGTACCTACAGCATTTCCTATGCATTATGCAGAGCAAGTTATTTGGGCTAGAATGTACACCTACAAATGCAGTTTTTAAAACATATTCTATTTGTACATGCATTACCTATTCAGATATCAAGACAATTGTTGTATTAAATTAGGACTTTGTTCTCTATGAAATACACCACCATTTCCCAACAGATATGCTCCTTATTAGCCTGGCTTGCAGGATGAAATGACAATGTCTATTCCAAGTTGATTCTGTCACATTGTTACATATCTGATGTACCTGAGCAGCACTGATAGGAGGTGTGGGTGTAGTTGTGATACTTATTGTGTATTGATTGTGCTGTATGTATGTGCATCCATGTCCTGTATAACTACCCTTATGCATTTTTATGTGCTGTTTGCTATCTATCTATCTATATCTATATATATATATATATATATATATATATATATAATTGGATCTAGGACTATTGAACGAAAGTTCAATATTCCGAATCCAGAATCACCGAACACATTTTAACTAAAGTGCTTTCACCGAAAAAGCACTTTTGTTAAAGTGCGTAAAAAAACCAAAAAAACAATAAATCTACTTTTATGCAGGGGGGCACCCACACACCCCTACTTTAATATTCTCCCTCCGAGATCGCACTACAGTAAGGAAAAGGGAATATTCCCTTATCTGCACCGTAGTACGATCTCAGCAACAGTCATTCCCCCACGACTCCCTCTAACTGCAGGCATGCTTCCGCGAAAGCGCTTTTTCGGTAAAAAGCACTTTCGTGGAAGTATGCCCAGCTGTTTGTGCTTTGGTGAAAAGTTCCTTAGGGGATCAGTACCGATCCCATAGCTGTGTGTGTGTGTGTGTGTGTGTGTGTGTGTGTGTGTGTGTGTGTGTGTGTGTGTGTGTGTGTGTGTGTGTGTGTGTGTCAGTACACAGTAGGTTTATAAGTTCATAGGTATTTACTAGGCTAATGACCACAAAGGCTTTTTTAAGCCTAGCCATGCATCCCAAATCTCTGATAAGCTCTGATACCCTTGATAAGTGTAAGCATGTGCCTGGGAGATGAAGTATTTACAGGTTTCCTGTGCCCATTAGAGACACAGGTGCCAAAATAGGGATGAATTTTTGGTTTCCCATCCAATTGTCCAAGTTGCACTTGAATTGGGTTAGGGAGGAACTGTGCTTCACATGGATGAGGAGCCAGTTCCATAGACGGGATAGTCTCTAGGATACATACCTATCTCTCCAGGAGGTCATATTTATATCACAGGCAATGTTTAAGTCTTTAGAATGGATAATTCTGGTGCTGTTTGTTTTGTGGATATGCAGGAGGTCCATCAGAGTGGGGTCCGTCAATGCCCTGTATGCCAGGCATAGATCTCCCCTCAAAAGCCTGTAGCACACAGAATACAGGGATAGGGCCTTGAGGCAGTCTGCATAGGACATTTTACTTACGCCCTGTATTCTTTGACATTCCAATTGTTGGATATGCATGGTTAGGTACATACCAAAGGGGGCATTGTACTCAGTGATAAGTCTGATGAATGCCAAATACAGTGAAACAATTACTTCCTTGGACTTCAATGCCATACCTTTGTTTATAAGTTGCACACCATAGAATGATTTCCTCACCACTGTAGACACATGATGGTCAAAGGCTAGATTGCTATCTATGTGTCTCCCTAAGTCCCTGACTACTGGGTCAGCTCTAAGGGATATGTTGTAAATATGATAGTTACTAGGGATAGATGGCTTCCCAAAGGATACTATTATGTATTTCTTGGCATTTAGTTTTAGTCCATGGCTCTGACACCAGTTGTTTGTCTGTGTCAGCGCCTCCTGGAGAACATTTGTGTCAGTGTGAGATTCAATGGCAGCTCCTAATTTGCAATCATCTGCAAATTTAGTCTGTCAGAGATCACTGACATTGGCCTTGACTTCTGAGAAGTTAATGCCAAAAAGGAGCAGTCCATGGACTGATCCCTGAGGGGACTCCACTTGTGACTGGCCTCTTAGTAGAGGTGGACTCCCCAATTCTGACTTCCTGGGTCTTGTCTGTGAGCCAGTTGGCTATCCACTGGGTGACATACGGGTTTGTACCTAACCTCTTGAGTTTGTCAACAATGCCTGAGTGGGGTATTGTGTCAAATATCTTGGCCAGGTTAAGGTAGGCAGTGTGAATGATTTTGCCCTCATCCATTGCTTTGGTGACCTTCTCAAAGAAGTCTACCAAACTGAGTAGGCATGATCTGCCCTTGATGAAACTAAACTGGGTTGAGTCCATTGTCTGGAGCTTTACTATATCTCTATTGATCATCTCCATGATAATTCTTTCCATGGCTTTACATATAAGACAATGAGACTTATGGATCTGTAGTTTCCAGGGTCTGTAGATGGCCCACCTTTGTGCAGAGGGATGACTGTTGCCTTTCTCCATTCATGAGGCACAAAGCCTGTTTGGAGGCTACAGTTAAATAGTAATTCCAGAGGCCCTGATAGGTCATGTTTCATGCTATTTAGAAGGCATCCTGGGATATTGTCTGCGCCCATTGATGCAGTGTTCTTGGTCTTAGAGAGAGCATTAAGAACCTGTTCCCTAGTGATAGTAGTGGGGGTTATATTTGATGATATTTCCTGAGGGAAGGTTGAGAGGCAGCAAGGGGTAAAGTTAGAGCTGAATTTATCAGCCAGGAGGTTTGCTATATCTTCTGGTTCAGTATATCTGGCTCCATTTACAATGAACTCTGCACACAATTGTGTATTGCCCTTGAGGCTGCGGACATAGCTAAAGAATGCTTTGTGGTTGTCCTTGGCCTGGGAGGCCAAACTTACATCAAATTTGGCTTTGGTAGACTTTATTTGTCCTTTGAGTTGTTTGTTTAGTTTGATGAGAGTGCTTTTATCCTGCTGAGTGCTGCACCTCCTAATTTTTGCCATGATTTTCTTCCTCCTATTATACAGCCTATTGATTTTGTGATTCCACCAGGGTAGCCTGTTTTTTTAGTTAGTTCTGTACTTCTTCCTGGTTGGTACAGCTGCCTGTATGCAGCTATTAACATGCTTGTACAGGTTTTCTGTGAACAGTTCTGCATAGGCAGCAGTGTTCTCTGGGTTTATGGAGGCTTGACATTTTGCCAGATTCTCAGTTAATATTAGGAGGGTAGCCTTAGAATAGTTCCTGAATATTCCAGGTTTAGGTTTTATTTTTACTTCAAAGGAGACCATTTTATGGTCTGACCTTAGCAGGGAAAACATTACAGTAGGGGTGTGTGCAGCAGTCTCCCATATTAGTGAGGACCAGATCCAGTATGGTTGCACCCCTAGTTGGTGTACTGAATATCTGGTCCATGGAATTTGTGTTTTCAAAATCCAGGAATCTCTGAGGATGTAATTTTGATGTCATATAGGATTCACAGTTAATAGTGGGATACTTAAAGTCACCCATGGATATGGTATTGTGTTGGATGGTTAGTGTTTCTAATAAGTTTAAATACATGGTATGGGTTTCCTGGGTCATGGGGGGGGGCTATAGCTTGCAAGGAAGTGATATTGGATTTTATCTATGGCAATTTGAACATGGAGCAGCTCAAATGCATTGTCCTGTTTGACCAGCCTTGAAGTATATTTATTGTAAATAGAGACACCTCCACCTTTAGTCCCTGCCTTTGAAGTAGCTGGCCTAAATGTGTGGAATACATTATAACCTTGCACTGTTGGTGTGCCCTCTGTGGCTTTAAACCATGTCTCAGTGACCGCACAGATATCAGCATTCTCTGGGGTAAAGAAAGCTTCTAGGGAGTGGAGTTTTTTGTTTAGACTCCTAGCATGAGCTAGATTTTCTTGGTTTTGATTTGCTATGTCAGAAGTACTTTCAGTTTGGCATTGCCTAAAAAGGCACTATGAGAGAAGACAATGTTTTCACTAATATTCAAAAGCCTAGAGGGGAGATGTGCAGTCTATCCCTGGCAAAGCAGTATGGTCTGTTGATAATCTCCTTCCATGCTGACAAATATTGCACCCCCTTAGAATGACATTAGAAACTAAGCCAATTATTAAAGTCAATCATCTTTTGTTCATATTGTGGCATCATCCTTGGAGAAGGTAAAATACTGCTCAATGATAGGCTCATACCTGCCTGAGACACATATTCCAAGAGCTCCAACTGACTGTAACTTTCTCCTTACTCGGCCTGGTGAGAGGGATATCAGTGTGTCTCACAATGGAGTCTCCAATGAGTAGAATGTTGGATTGTGTGGTGGCTTGCCTTATGGGCTTAGAGTTAGAGGCTCCATGAGATGTAGCTCTATGTGTTGGTGTGAGTGTTGTTTTGAAAGAGTGCATTTGGGGCTGCTAAGGATTTTTACTATGTGTACTTCATCTAGAAGGTCTTTGTGGTTTAGGATGGTTACATGTAAGTGCCTCAGCATATGTGGGTCAATATGTCTGCTTTGAATTGTGTGTGATGGGTGCAGCGCGTGTTCTACTGACAACCTTATTGACATTAGGAGTACTTTTATGTGAGAGCTTTGCCTGCAGTGACATGGTATAAATACATCTCTCACATACCATATCAGTTTGTTTGAGAACTAACTGGTTGTCATATCAACAGACACTTTTTTATTGATTAGACAGTTGGAGTGAGAATATCAGTCACTGTCAGGAGTATCTGGTTTGCAACTATGTGGACAGTGCTTGTCACTGCAAACTAGTTGTCCTATGTGCAAATAAGTACTGGAGAAATTTCAAGTATGCTGTATCTACACGTCTGCATCTAGAGTTTATTGGACTGCTTACATTAGATTGATGTGCTAATTCTGTTGCTCTGCTGGTACTACTGACTGTGCTGCTATGATTTTTGTCCACTTGGTAGCTTGTATTTACTGAGCAATAACACATATGCAGTCTGCCCATCTCTGAATTGCATAGTTCCATTTATTTATGCTGATGCCGATTTAAATATAGGTCATGCAGCATCTTTTTTGATACACGGTAGCATATCCCTCTTGCGACCCTTCTATTCTGTTTTTATTTATTTATTTATTTTACATTTGATTACCGGGAAAGTCCGACTGGACATAGGTCCTTTTTCAGCGGAGGCCCAGGGAGAAAAGCTCCACAAAGAATTTTAACAGAACAGTAATTCAATGCACAATGTTAATCTACATACAGTACAGTATATTAATAACATTCAGCATTAATTAACATGTGACATAACATAACAGTTTCAACAGATATTAATTCTTACATTTTTAGTAGATGACATTAAATAAAGCAAGGGGAAGGAACAGGTGCATATATTTATAAGAGATATGAAGAGAGTAGATGTATGGAATGTGGGTTTGATAGATGAAGAGATAAAGTGAGAGGGAGGAGGGTCCTAGTATTAACCTGGACTGTCACAGTTGCAGAGCCAGTAAATGTAATTTTAAGGATTTTTAAAATCCATATATGGAATGTATAGCAGTGATGAGGGAGGTAATTTATTGCACTGTTTGGCAATAGTCTTAGAGTACAGGAATGAGTTAGGGATGTTTTGCATGAGCAATGGGCTCATAGTTGCTGTGCCCAAATTCCCAGTTGATCCAAAGCACTGTCTGGTTAAGTGACTTGCTCAAGGTCACACAGCAGTTAAATGAAGGCTGATAAAATCAAACCCTGCACCACAGGAAGTAGCTTGTTAACAGCTCAGAAGCTTAATTTTCTGAGTTAACTGCTAACTAAATGTACAGTCCTCTTGCACAGGCTAAAAATCAAACTCAGGTTAACTGCTTGGAATGCAGCTATACTCATCATTGTAACACCATGCTATACTTTCTGCTAAATATTTTCATGTGTGATAGCATTTTTATAAATCCATCCCAAAATGAATTATTAATAATGGTTCTCAAAAAGTTCATCCAGGCTAAGTATGACACCATATCATGTGGTGCATATCCTACTGGAAGGTTGTTGTTTTAAGGACCTACCTCCAAAAACGTGTGTTTTATTGTAAAATCACTCACAAATTTTTATCTGAAGCAAACATATTTCCTTGTTAGCTTATCTAGGTAAAACTCCAGCTCAAAGTGAACAGTTTGAGTGTACATTACAGTATATGGGATCCTGTTTTCCACAAGTTATTATGCACCTTATATTGAATTTTGCAATTGGCCAAGAGCTTTGATCAAACCTTATTCAACAGAATAAAGGAATGTCAGCCATTTGCATGAAAAACAGAAATTCTTCTACTTTAGCACTTCAGACTCTAACACTCAGTAGAAATCTCTGCTCTACCACAGTTCAGGGGAAAGCAATAATTTCAAGAGACTGTTGCAAAACAGTTAATTACACAGTTACAATATCAAACTACCATATATCAAAGCGATATGTTCAGTGGCAGATAACAGTTACCATCTTTCTGTCTTTTGGGAAAGTCAAAAAGTGCAGAACAAAGGAAGGTATAGCAGGTATTAATGTCATGTGTTTGTGAAGCCTTTCTGATTAATTCAGGTATTCCAACTGTATAATTCTTTCTAGTAAGCAATCACATACCTTCAAGTTCTGTTGCATGGCTTACTCAAAAACTACAAAAATATAGCATTGTGTTAAATAAAGGTGTGGATAAATGAGGTGTAGGTTGATACAGTGAGTTCTCTAAAATGACTAGACATATCCTTTTAAACTGAATCAGTGACAAAATACACTTTCCTAATTGTGGTCGACACACACAGGTCAAAGTTTAAACTGTTGTGTATTGCTGCACCTAGATCTTTACTGACAGTGTCATTTTTAAAATATAACCATTTAGTTTGTTATCATACTTTATGTCATTTTTTTCTCGAGTCTCATGATGCTACATTTATTGATAGTAAATGTGAGGTTGTTATTACTGCACTAGGTGAGTGCTTCTTGGAGAAATCAAGTCCAGCATCTTATGCTGGAGAATTGCATTACACAATTTGCAGTCATCAGCATATGTGGTAGTCCTTTGCCATTTTACCAATTTTTATCATATCTGTGTGTGTGTGTGTGTGTGTGTGTGTGTGTGTGTGTGTGTGTGTGTGTGTGTGTGTATTAGATTATACAGTGTTCTGGGCCAGTAACAAAAGATGTATAGCATTTAACAATACTGTTTAAAT
This sequence comes from Protopterus annectens, assembly GCF_019279795.1. Taxonomy (NCBI): domain Eukaryota; kingdom Metazoa; phylum Chordata; order Ceratodontiformes; family Protopteridae; genus Protopterus; species Protopterus annectens. The sequence goes on along the minus strand of NC_056725.1, from coordinate 1,792,382,295 downwards.
GGCTTGCATGTGTGTGAAGTAGTATGGGTAAATATTTTTTTCAGTGTGTGTTTATTTGCATGAACACAATAAAGCACTGTGCTAGCACTATCTCATGGTATCTCAGGCAAGTGTGAACTGTGCATGGTAGACTAGTCAGTTCTGTGTCATTGCCCCTAATCATGAGAACTACCTCTGTCATGAGTTGCTGTGCTACTTCCATGGCCTTGGCTGGAATGTGAGTAATGTCTGCTGGGTGAGCACTCCTCACAACTACATCCAGGACCACAATCCTGTGGCCTACCTTATCTGGGTGAGAACACTGCAGTTACTGAAAGAGCAGTGGAAGTAGTGTCTCTACAGGCATCTGATCTTGCACAGCCATGTCTGCTAACAGCAGGAGATATAATGACACTCCAACCAGATGGATGCCCATCCTCCTCCAACAGATGTTCCATCACAGAGACTGCCTGATCCAGTGTGTTATTCATCTTTTCCATGGAGTCACCCACATGGTTCATAGAGTCATGCATGTCAGATTTTATGACATTTAGTACTTGCACTATCTCTTGCAAGGCCCTGGTGGAACATGCCTGTGCCTCCTCCTCTTCCAGGGCAACTTCATCACTCCTACAGCAGACAGAGGTTAGCATATCACTTGCACTATGTTGTATCTGGGAGCAACTTCTCCCATATCCTCCATCAGCATTGATGTCATTGACTGCTTGTTGTCAGTCCTCTCTTGGGCAGATTAGTCACCTATGGTGATGTAAGGACTGGATAATGACTTTATTTTCTGTACCAGTGAATGGTGGCTTGGGGGTGGGGTACATATTTCTTGTTGGGTGCCATATCCCTGTATGAGATAAAACAGAAAACAGGAAAACAGACAATAAATTAAATATATATTATACAGACAGGATAGCTGTGAACTCAATTTCATATAAATGTATGCATCCATCATGTACACAACAATTTAAATGATAATGCTCCCTATGACTGCACACAGGTTAGGACACAGCCCAAAATATTTTTATTGAAATAATAATATGTAACAGTTGTATAATGCAGAGAACAGGTTGTTGTAACTGTGTAATACATCACAGCATTAAGAGCAATAATTCACAATGTACTAGCAGAAATGTACAAAACTATTACAGTATTTTTTCCACTGCTGTGGAGGGCAGTCAGGTAGATATCACATTCTTAACGCATTTCTTTATGTTAACACATATAAAAATATCTGGCCTTGCTAGGAAGTTATAATACACTCATGTGCAATAACTGTTCAAATTCCAGTTAAATAAAACCTATAAAATATGTCAGGCAGCATTCCATAGCAAACTTTTTTGTAATGCAGACTTAACTGAACTGATATACATGGGCTATGCCAACAGTAGAGGATAAAGAAAAAGCAGAAAGGTAACTAAATAGTTTGTACTGGCCATTGCATTTCATCCATAATGTTAGACTAAATGCATTATGTAAGAAATAGCAGCATATCTTGACAAGACAGTAGTGTAGAAAGTAGATAATTCTGCAAAGAATGTGTATATTTAGCAGTATCAAGCTTTCTGGATCCAGTCTCCCCACTATGATGCAAATGCATTAGCTACACAATAACCTTTATATAGTACAGAGTCAACCCTATGATCACTGTGAATATGCAAACAATGTGTTAAATCATTAGCATTCCTAAATACCACAATCTGCAGTAAATGCAGGGAAGATAAGCACAGTGTAAGGAGCAACACAAATTCATGCATGTGTCCTAGGAATGCAAAGACAAGCATTTAGAAATGTTGCCTGCTAATGATTTGCAGGTGTCTATGATTATACTGACTGCAGGAACAACCAGTGTTACAAGTCTACCCTCTTTGATGTACACTTTCTGAGGGTCTGTCAGGGAGAAGAGTCTTACCAATAAGTCAGAAAGTACATTGACTGAGTTAGGAGAGCAACATTTCTAACATTCAAATGCATTTTTAATGACAACAGTTGCTGTGTCTTATTACAAATTTTTTGCATATTCAAAGGAGTGCATTCAGCACTGATGCGGATAATGTGCAATAAAATGAAATAGCACTGCTGTTAGGAAAGCATTGAAAAGGAAACAAGACACCAAAAAGAAAGAAAGGAATGCATCTGCAGTGTTTGTACTCTTTGCTTAAGATTGTGTGAGTACATGGGTATCCTAACTGGTGGTAGTATCCCAATCATCCAGACATTTACTGGCAAATGAGAAAGGACAACTTTCATAACTTAGTTTTGCTGTACTTTCAGTGTGACTTGATACAATGTTCATATATTTCGAGTACATCTAAACACTTTTTCTCCATGCTAATACATGTCTTTGTGGCAAATATGGGAAATAATCTAAAATGATTGTTCTTAAAACCCTGATTTGAGGGTTCAAATTCATACAGATTCCTGTTGCAACATAAATAAGTTGATTAAACATCAGAAATACACATTTTCAATACTTGCTTCAAAATGTGTCTTTTTTCCTTGATCGTTTTCATGCTGTTTGGCATTGCACTTCATTGACTGGCAGTGATCAGTAGCAGTGAATGGCAGTTCACTGCCAAGGTAAAAACTGAGGGGGCGTGGCCAAGATGGAGATCTGGTAGCAGCACATTCTCTCAGCTCTCTTACCTCATTATTATTTCTGACAGGAATTTTAAGAAATAAGAAATAAATTGAAGTTATTTCTACTATCAACTAACTTCTAATACCTTGGAGCATCTACAGAAGAATTTTTATTGCTTGACATCAAAAAATTCCTGTCAAATTCAATACCAGAGAATCAGCATCATCAGCTATTTAGGATGAGTCATTTTAAGAACTCGCCTCAGGACTCATCTCTTAAAAAGGACTTACATTCAATTATCTCCAATATCTAGGAACTGTCAATAAAAATTGACAAGATGGACAACAAATTAGACACTTTCAAAGAGAAGTGTTCACAGCAACTTGAACAACATCAGGAAATACTCACTCAGCAAAAAGGGCAAATTTCAGTTATGGAACAGACACTAAATGACATTGATTCCAGGCTTTCACAAGATGAACAACAAACTGAATTTTTATTACAACAGAATACATATTTATTGGAAAAACTTGATGATACAGAAAATTGAACAAGAAGAAACAACATCCGGCTATATGGTTTGCCAGAAAAAAAACTGAAGGGGACAATATAATAAACTTTCTCACAACCTGGATCCCAAATATAGTGAAACTACCTGAAGCCATTTCATATGGCATTGAACGTGCACACAGGTCATTACCAGCCCTAGGAAATACTTCATCAATCAAAAATAAAACGAGATCCATAATTGTGAGACTTTCTCTACACAGGACAAAGAACGTATACTAAGAAATGCCTGGGATAACTCACCTGTCAAATACCACAATGCCTTAATTAGATTTGATAATAACTATTCTACAAAATGGTCTCCAAAAGAAAAGAATTTCTACAAATAATAAAAATTCTAAAAAAGAAGCAACTGAAAACTCATCTTTTGTTCCCAGCAAGATTGAGAATTTTTTTAACAGAGGGAATAAAAATATTTGAAACACTGGACTCAATAATAAAATACCTTTCTACCAACAACATCCTCACACAAGAAGAATCTATGGACTGGACAAACAGTACACCAGAAAGAAATGCAGAATTAAATAATTGGAAGACTGTTGAACAGAAAAAAAACAAAGGACACATAAATCTATATGCTACATATATTTAAAAGTTTAAACAATGCTTTAAAACAACAAGAAAATGTTCTGTCATCAAACTCACTCAAACAACAGGTACCTTTTTCACAGTTACTTTCTTATGTACTTTTAAAGTTAACAAAAATTCAACAAATCTAGTTTAACCATTAACATTTATCTAAATACTCCATTATTTAAAAGTTCAGTCTTTCTTCATATAGCTATTTAGTTATAATTTCTAATATTCTCTTGTTAAAATATCTTAAACAGTAAATAACAGACAGCATATATCTAAGTATGGGGCTTCATCTAATATAAATATAATTGTAAGGACTTTTAGTAGCAATAGAAACATATTACTATGTTTTTTGAACTAATAAACATATATCTAGAAATATCAACAAGGAAAAACATGTAACTTGGGGCTGGTAAGGTATATTAAATAATATATTTGAATAGAGATTTAACCCAGATGTACTATTGTAAGAATTAGGGTTTTTTAACTGAAGTGATTGTTTGCAGTTGTGACTTAATCAATACTACATAGGCAGTGCTGCTTGGTACATTTGAAAAGCTCCATATTCATAGTTTTACAGTTAAGCCATATATTTGCAAACATTATTGCATAGCTGCATGAGCTTTACCTTGTTTTTGTAAGAGAAAAGTTAATTTACTTTCCCGCTGTATCCTCGAGAATGTGGTCTTAATCGCACAGCTGGAGTAGCTTTGTAACGCTCCAAATCTCCTTTGCGTGCACTCTCTGTTTACATACATTGACCTTTGAAAGTTTGTATATACGTCAAAGGGCAACAACGTTAATTCAAAGCACACACTTGCCTATTAAAGTGGCAGTGCTTCTAACCAACTACATATATTAAATTAATGTAAGGCAATACAGCTATTCATACATTTTGATTATTTGAAAGGGTAAATGAGAAACTAGTTAACCCAAATCTGCTATTTAAGTGCAAAAAACAAGTTAAAGAACCATTAGAATATTTGCTTAGAATACAGTAAACCCTAGCTGACAAGATAGTATAATTCTTCTTATTTTTTTATTTTGCTGAAGTGTGTCAATTTTTCTTTTTCAGACAATTGGAGCTGATATAAACCATTTATTTTGATTCAATAACAGGACATTTGCGATACAGTTACCAAAGACAACATGTGTCAGTTATCTCACAGTTCTACATAAACCTAGTAACCTGATAGCATTTAGTTAACACTTTTACTTGACAACCTGGGACTCATTAGGTTTATGTTCAGCTCTCAGATCAGTATTCATGTTTCAAACAGATGTTGTTGAACTCTATACTACTTTAAGTCATTATCAAAAACGCTTTTAGGGTCATGAATTTGCTGTTGTTTTATCTGCTACATAGTCAGCATAAGAACATATAAAATATTTTCTACTAATATATGACTGTTGCAAGTTTACTAAAATCCTCCAAAGTTAGTTATGAAAATAAATTTGCCAAAGATTCCAAAGACAACCACAAGGCATGCTATAGCTATGTCAAGAGTCTAAATGGCAATGCTCAGATCTGCTGTGAGCTACAACAGAATGGCATTAAATATACTGTTTCCAAGGATATTGCCAGTATCCTGGCAGATCGATTCATTGCCAGCTTCACCCCCCCTCTCACCCCCTAAAGGGCCCATCTCAATACCTAAAGATTGTCAAATTCCGGTAATAACAGCTACACAGGTAAAAACTGCACTCTCCAAAGCTAAGAATACAGTGTCCATGGGACCAGACAACATCCCGGGCTGTGTACTACATGAACTACAAAATGAACTGGCACCTCACCTAAGTGTCATGTTTAATCATAGCCTCACGTCAGACATTGTGCCCACTGAGTGGCGCACAGCTACAGTAATCCCACTCCACAAGGGGGGATCCACCTTGGATCCTGGGAACTACCGTCCCATCAGTCTGACAAGCCTGATGTGCAAGGCCATGGAACGTATTATCATGGAACTTATAAACAAAGACATTGACAACCTTCAAACACTGGACCAAACCCAGTTTGGGTTTGTGAAGGGCCGATCTTGTCTCCTGAACCTGATTGACTTCTTTGAATGAGTCTCCAGAGCTGTGGACAAGGGTAAGGCAGTCCACACAGCCAATCTGGACCTTGCCAAGGCCTTTGGCACCATCCCCCACTCTGGAATCATAGATAAACTTGCTAAGCTGGGCATTAATCCCTACGTCACTCGATGGGTTGCCAACTGGCTTACTGACAGAATCCACACTGTAAAAGTAGCCGACTCCAAATCCAACTGCAGACAAGTGACAAGTGGAATACCTCAGGGTTCAGTCCTGGGACCGCTCTTGTTTGGCATCTACTTCTCTGAAGTACAGGCCAACACTAAAGGACTCTGGCTAACAAAGTTTGCAGATAACTGCAAACTGGGAGCCATTATTGAATCCCCAAATGATGTGGATCTTCTACAAAAGAGCCTTACAGAAACAGATGCTTGGTGCCAGAGCCAGGGGCTCAAGCTCAATGCCAAGAAATGTATAGTTATCCCCTTTTGGGAAAAAAACATGTACCCATGAATTACGACATAGGTGGCAGTACACTAAACACTGAAAGTGTGATAAGAGACTTAGGGACACAGGTGGGCAGTGGTCTCACCTTCAGTAACCACATTGGCACAACAGTCAGGAAATCCTTCTATGTGGCACACCTCATCACTAAGGGCTTTTCATGCAGAAAAAAGGAGGTCATTGTCCCACTGTACTCATCCCTCATATTACCCATTATAGAATACAATGCCCTGTTTGGTATGTACCTCTCAAGACATCTGCAACAACTGGAAAGGCCGCAGAAATACCTCACTAAAAGAATCACAGCACTAAAGCAGATGCCCTATGCTGACCGTCTAAAAAAACTCCAGCTGTACTCTGTGGCATATTGTCTATTTAAAGGTGATCTCTGCTTAACATACAAGGCCATGTCAAACCCAGAGCTGTTGGACATGCTACACTTAAAGAAATCCCAATCCCTCAGAGCCACATGATCCAGGGATCTAAACCTGGTCATCACAATGAACAAAACATGCTGAAGGGATAGCTTCCTGACCCAGAGATTCCCCAGACTCTGGAATAGACTGCCCATACATGTCAAGCAGAGCGCCTCTTTGGCCCTCTTCAGAAAGAACCTTGACGATTGGATGGGAGATAGGAAATTCACCCCAGGGATCACATCAGTCACCCTGCTAGACAGGGGTCCAGGGAAGTAAATATTGTGGGAAGAAATAGCCAGGGAATTGTTATGGCTAGGCTTGTATAGGCCATAGGGCTGATAGCCTTGTACCAACCTCTGAACCTATAAACCTATAAATAAACATCCCCCAACTGAAGAAAAAAAGATTATTTTAAAATCTTCAAAACGTTCAACATTGTCAATTCACTGGCAGTTATTTAACTGGAGATATTTACATAGAAGTTTTTATACACCTCACAAAATAGCCATAATATTTGCTAGCAAGGAACAATGTTGGAGATGTGAAATTAAAACAAGAGCTGATTGGCAGCATGCTTTTTACGAATGTAAATGTCTCACCTTGTACTGGAATAATAATATTTTTTTCAGGCTGTTTTCAATGATAATTATCAATTAACCAAATCAATGATATTATTTAACTCTCCCATTCCTGACTGCATTCCAAAAAAAGATTTGTCAATCTTATGGACATTACTAGCAGTAGCACGCAAAATCATTACCATTCATTGGAAAAGTGTGGCTTCTCCTACTTTCAAGGAATTTAAAACTCTAGCCTTAATTGTTGGACTTATGGAAATATCTACATTGAAGAACAGAACTAGCATCATACTATAACTCTTGAATGAAAATACTGGAAATACTTGAGAAAGTGGACAAAGACATATGATTTTATATTGTAATCTTCACACAATGTTCAAATATATTATTATTTGGATAGACACCAATGTATATAGTTCTACAATGTTTTGAAGTTATTAACTTTCAGGATTGTATATATGTTATTCATTCTTATTTCATGTAATGTTTGCCAAAAGATGATATATTAATCAGAATAAAAAAATTAAAGGAAAGAACACAAGTGAGATTGGCATTGGAACACTTTTCTCAGCACTCAAGACAGAACTAATTGAAAAATTCCAAGTTGTTACATACTGTGGCATAATGTGTAAATGTATTGAGCTTTGAGAAAACAGGACAGTTGATGCAGGGTTCAAAACCTGTTTATAGATCATTTTACTAAGAGAGGTCATGATAAATTTTTATGCATATTTTAGCGTATGCATGTGTTGAGGCTGTGTGCGAATGTGTTAAGGTGAAAAATTAAAGTAAGGATAGTATTCACTAAAAGTAACAGATATGTCGTTTTAAATTATGTCAATATTAATTGTATGTGTTGTATGAAAAAATTATAAAAATCATTTCTGCTGTTACCTGTCCCCTTTTCCATTCCCATGGCAGTAACTAAAATCCTGATATTATGAGACATATACTGTATGACAGTAGTGATGTGACAAGATGTGAGAATGCTGAATTTGTCAGTGTAATGGAGTAGTAGCTCTACTACTCAACTGCAGACAAGTGACAAGTGGAATACCTCAGGGTTCAGTCCTGGGACCGCTCTTGTTTGGCATCTACTTCTCTGAAGTACAGGCCAACACTAAAGGACTCTGGCTAACAAAGTTTGCAGATAACTGCAAACTGGGAGCCATTATTGAATCCCCAAATGATGTGGATCTTCTACAAAAGAGCCTTACAGAAACAGATGCTTGGTGCCAGAGCCAGGGGCAAACCATATAGCCGGATGTTGTTTCTTCTTGTTCAATTTTCTGTATCATCAAGTCTTTCCAATAAATATGTATTCTGTTGTAATAAAAATTCAGTTTGTTGTTCATCTTGTGAAAGCCTGGAATCAATGTCATTTAGTGTCTGTTCCATAACTGAAATTTGCCCTTTTTGCTGAGTGAGTATTTCCTGATGTTGTTCAAGTTGCTGTGAACACTTCTCTTTGAAAGTGTCTAATTTGTTGTCCATCTTGTCAATTTTTATTGACAGTTCCTAGATATTGGAGATAATTGAATGTAAGTCCTTTTTAAGAGATGAGTCCTGAGGCGAGTTCTTAAAATGACTCATCCTAAATAGCTGATGATGCTGATTCTCTGGTATTGAATTTGACAGGAATTTTTTGATGTCAAGCAATAAAAATTCTTCTGTAGATGCTCCAAGGTATTAGAAGTTAGTTGATAGTAGAAATAACTTCAATTTATTTCTTATTTCTTAAAATTCCTGTCAGAAATAATAATGAGGTAAGAGAGCTGAGAGAATGTGCTGCTACCAGATCTCCATCTTGGCCACGCCCCCTCAGTTTTTATATATATATTGTGATTCATTTCATATTCCTTCAAATTGTTATCCAAAAGAATTTTTGTGAATGCTTTTGATAAATGTTGCCTTCTGCATTTGGTCGTCACTTTGCAATGTGAAATGAACTTTCTTGGCTTATGGAAAAAAGTGAAAATTTAGTTTAGGTTGCTTTAGGTATTATAAACCAGCCCAGTGGCATTGCATGGCCGTCAGTACTCTTTCTGTGTGGCACAAGGTGTGAATGGAGTGAACTGAGAGAAATAAGGCACATGAGGCATTGTTTGAATCCTGTTTAGAGATCACATTTCAATTATTCTGAATATATATATTTTTATTATATTTTTTTAATTTGCATTTACTCTCCACTTGGCAGTACATAAACATGGCTCAGTACCTAAGGAAAAAAGTGAAACATTTAGTTTAGGCTGCCTTATATAGCACAAACATGCTTGACAACAGTGCACATTTTGTAACACTCTGGACAATACTGAGTGAGAAATTCCACATCTCACATACTTATCTCTGTTGCACAAGGTGTTAAATGCAGTGAGTTTAGATAAGAAGCACAGGTGATTAAGGGTTTGAATCCAGCTAAAATATACATTTAGAAAGGGTGTCAGAATCCCATTTATCACATTTGATTAGGACTGTAAAAATAAAGACAAGTGATGTAATGTTAAAGTTTTCTATTTCACGTTTATCATTAATGCTTCACATATAACATCAAACTAACGTGTGTACAAGTTATTAAACATGGCAATAATGATAGTTCATATAACAATTAATTACATATGTATGATGAGCACAATACTTTTGTTATAATCAACATGACTCATCACATATCATAACTATGTGTTTAGGACAGTTATGTCTTTTGAAATTTGTTTTTAATATACTTCATTACTCAGCTCATTCAGCTGCACCCATCTGGAATATATTTAAAAACAAAAATACTAACTTTTACATAGGAATGAATTCCTAAGCCTAATTAAAATCACACACACACATACAGGCCTCTCTGAAGTGTAGCTTTGTTCATTCTGAAATTCGTAAATCTCTAATTTCCATGCTTAAAAGATAGCTTTGTTGCAATGTCAGTTAATAAGTTGTTTAATTTTTTTTTATCTTATGGATTTAATTCACAGCTGATACAACAACATTTTAACATTGTGTCAGCTCAAACGTCACAATATAACACAATTTGTTCTCTTTCTCCTTCCAAACTGCAATGCTTAAGAGCCATGCCATTAAGCATGCAATTGTTGAACACTGGAACCTGTGTCAGTAGGTTGAGCATTGCAAATGACAAAGCTCAATGCCATATTTCACACCTTTATTGCTGTATGATGTAAGAATTACCAATGTGTCTGCCAAAGAATCCATATGCTTTCACTTGCACAAATACAGTTGGCAAGTCTGTGTGTCTTAGTGCAGAACCAGTTACCAGTGAGATCTGAATTAGGTGACAATACAGACATCTTGTTAGCTTGACTTTTGAAGACATGGCTGGAGACATAGAGAATGGTGCTAAATTTAGAGTACAAAGGCAGAGTGTTGAGGAGTTCAGGATATTTGTGGCACTCCTCATGAAGTGCTACAGTTGCAGGTTGCTGCAGGGGGATTATACCGGGTCTCAGTAAACGGCTGAAGCTTGCAATAGTTTAGCCAAGGCTGTGTCCAGTACAACGGACATTCCACATACTGGAGAACAATGTCATCACCACTATAGTGACCTTAAGAAGCACAATCAGGACCTCCTAAGCTGATGGGAGGCTGAATTTAGGACTGTAAACACCCTTCAGTTGTATACGTATACTGACCAATAACATATCTAGAATATGGTATTAATTATCTAGCCAGCCAACAGAGTTACTCATTATGCTTATTACATGTCCCATGAAACATATTGTTGCTATTCCTGTCTTCATCTGTCTCTCTCTCTCTCTCTCTCTCTCGCTGTTCACCCCCTCTGCTTCATTAAGCTGTCACTATGCTTCAGTTGTGTTATTTAAATGTTGTGAAGTAAAATTTTCTTTGTGGTGATATGAAATAGTGCCCATATGTATAGATAGCTTTTTGTCTGCTTTCAAGGGTTCTAATCCAGCCATTAGCTAAGTGTTACTGACTGTTTTGGGTACACTATTTTATGTGTAACTGTTGGCTACATATTGTTATTAGCCAACATTATCCTTTTTCTTTTATAAGCTAATTTGTCCCTGCCTCCAACTTACCCTGCCAATGTATCTTCTCCCTTATGTATCATTATTCTTCCAAGTCTGTATTTGTGCAATATTTGGCACTTGACAACAAATGCAACTAAGGATGAATGGAAGTACACAGCTTATGGAACTCTCTTCTGATTGTATTGCCTACAGCCACATCACTCTGTTGCACTTTGCCACACTCTGCTTAGCTATGTTTATTCAGTTTAATGTACTTTTCAACAAGCTGAAGTGTTGGATTTACAAATTATACAGGTTTCTATATGGTAATGAGGATGAATACATACATTCATCTATGCTGAAATCTGCTGTCAAATATTAACTCTCAGAAGTATGATTTCCTGGCTGGTGTGCTTATACAGTACTCGGGTGTACATGTTTTTCTTGGAATGCTTTAAAGGTTCAAGTCCAGATGGATAAAAAAATGTTTGTCAGACTTCTGTGGCTGTAAATGCTGTCTACAGCTTTCTTTAACACATCATTATCCTGCTGCTATATTAATGTGTCTGCTCCCTATTGTGAATCCTGTCTTTAACAGATCTTTTTGTGAAAGCCAGCACAGAGCAAAATAGAGTACTGTTAATCCTCACTCTAAGTTCAATATTTCAAGATATGATTATGCATGCTCTAATACTTTACCATCAGGAGCAGCACAATTCAGCTTGGCAATGATGTGCTCAAAGACTAAATAAAAAAAAGAAAGAAAATCAAATAGTTATTGTTTTAGGTTTCACAATATTTGAATGTCTGTATTAATTTTGTTAACAAGTTATCTTGCTTTCACGGTGATGCTGGATTAATTAATTCAATTAGTTAATGTATGTTTGCTTTCCAATGGTTACACTTGCAACTGTGTTACAAGCTTGGTTATCTTATTCGCCCATAATCCACCACTGTTATTCTGCACTGCACTGTCTTATATAGGAGTTGTATGTTTATCATGTCAGTGCGCATTGTGCAAGTATGAGACAAGGCAAGTGTGCAATTATTCCAGCATGAGGTAGCAGGAAAGTTTGATTGATAATCCACTGGTTTACAACTGGGAATTTCTTTGGCATTCTATACTGTGAAATGGATAAATGTCCCTTGCAGTAGCACAATGTATACAAAGAACAGTATCTAAATGTTAGTAGAGAAGTATGTAATCACATGGGACAATTGCAGTGATGTAACGTTGTCCTGTGCACACATATGCATTTGTTGTACATCTGTGATGCACAGTACCAGCTGTTACTAACAGTGGATTTTCAACAAGTACAACTGTGCTTTTTCACATCCTTAAAGCCAAACATCCTGTGGCACTTTTGAATAACACTGGGTTCTCTAGACTGTATATAGACTGTGTAACTAGATAGTTCAGATGTTCAATGTTCAACATGGGAAACCTGTGTGTGTGTGTGTGTGTGTGTGTGTGTGTGTGTGTGTGTGTGTGTGTGTGTGTGTGTGTGTGTGTGTGTGTGTGTGTGTGTGTGTGTGTGTGTGTGTGTGTGTGTGTGTGTGTGTGTGTGTGTGTGTGTGTGTGTGTGTGTGTGTGTGTGTGTGTGTGTGTGTGTGTGTGTGTGTGTATGATACACTTGTTGCTGTATCCACGTCCCATGGAGAGACTACATTTAATTTTGCACAACATTTTACAGAAACATCCTCTCTGCAACACAGTAATGAGGTCATCTGGTCAAAAGTGCTCTCTTCCCCCTTAACAGTCAAACTTCTCCTGTGGCACTTGTGACTAATACGGTGCTATGTTGATTGTATAAATAGGTAGAAGGTCTAGGGAGGAGAATACATTTAATTTTGTACACAACTCCCCTTATTTCACTTTTTACAGAAACATCTTTGTTGTTTGTCTTATTGTGACTGCACATGATACTAGCAATGTTGTCAAACACATCTGTTGTGTATATGTATAGATGTTGATTCCTCTTACAAAAAGCTGTGATAATTTCTTGCATAGCTAAGTTTTTATTCAGAGTAATGATGACAAGTGATTTTATTTTCCTTACATAACATATGTAGTACTTTTATCCTCTGGCATGAAGAAATGAGATGACATTCTGTATATTGTTGCCTTAATATAGCAACTACAGGCACATGTATCCCTGGTAGCAATAGCATAATGTAATACCTTGACATTCCGTCATATCTCACAATTGCAATGACACTTATACTGTAGAGCATTCCTTATCTGCAATATCATGTATTTTCCATTACAAATACTTGGATGTTCATCATCCACACTCAGTGACTATTAGCATTGTATGGTCTTATACTGTAATCCATGAATGTCATCCACAACAGTTATAATGTGCACATTAACAGTGGGAGAGGTCTCCACCATCCCTTTTATCCCAAATATATTGTTTATCACATATGCATATGATGTAATAAGTTGCATTGTGGATCTTGTGGTTTGCCCACATGTCATTAGTCAGTACAATCACATAGCTTGCTGTTCAGTTCCTGAAAGGGTAACATTATATGAATGTACTGACTTTACAGAAACACCATTGCATCTAGTTATTCTTATCCATGTTTGTGCTGGGCAGTGATATATAATCATAAGTTGTGACTGTACAGCAGTGAAATGATAATTTGTGGCATATTATGCTGTCAGTGCTCCTGTGGCATGTACATTGAGTACTGGCTTGTATGGCATACCTACACAGATAGAATGTGGTTCAACTCTTGGACAATGTGTGTGCACTACATGATGGCAACTGGTTTATTATAAAGGAAACATTGATATTATACTGCTCACTGTTGCGTGGACAGGAACATGTATAACTCCTTTTCAGCATTCTGACTAAATCACATTGTTCATATCATATTCTTAACTCATTTCTTACTGCACACATTGATTTCAGTTATTTGTCACAGCCTCCATTGCCATCTGCTGTGGCATATGCAGTCAGTACAGAGGTCTGTAGAGAGCCGAGTATAATAGGCAGGAGGCTGAATCTGTCCATCAGACAGCAGTGGCTTACACACAGTCAATAGTTATGCACAGTCAGAGGGTCATCTTTTTCAGGCTGCTGTCCTACAAGGTAGGACATCCATATCCCTTAGGATAGGAAAATGCTATAAGCCTTTCATGGGGGATCTTCATGACGTAACCAATATGCATATTTCTGTGACATCCATGACTGATATGCATGACTATGATATCTCTTCTGGCATATGTTTGAAAATAAAGTGATGGTAATGTATGTTATGTCATTCATTGGTCACAAGCAATAGCAATTTCTAAAATAGTTATGCTCTGTATTGAAAGAATTTAACTGGACATTTCTTTATTATTGCAGTTGCTTGCATCACACTATACAACTTTATGACAGATGAGGATTTCCATAAACATGTCTTATTGTATGGCATGCTGCCAGACCATCAGAAAATATGACTGGTCCTCTGTTATGACACTTTCTTATACATTGTTGCTTTTGTATTGCCATTATGTTAATGTTCCCTATAATTCTATGTGAGCATGACCAGTAAAATGATGTTTGAGATGATTGCAAATTACCCCTTTTCTGTGTTTGCCACCGACATTTATTTGCAAAAAACATATCCATTTCTGATGTGCATGGCATTATACCTGTAAGGTCCATTTGTTCTTATGTATACATGCTGAGGTTGAGAATACAGCAGTGGTGCCAGCTTGCATACTTAAATTCCCTGTATATGCATCTCATATGCAGTAGCTGCAGTCTGTGCATTCATCCAATAACATATCTTCTGTTCTTGCTAACTATTATCTCAGTATATTATTAATGTGTGTGAAGTCCCCTCTCTGGGCCAGTAATCAAGGAGCATGAATCCTCACCATTGACACTGGAGAGGGATGTTCACATGGAACAAAAATGGATACACCCAGTATTCCCAGATGTAGCTCTCTGCATCAAGCACAATTTCCCTTAAGAGCACACAGGGAACACACACAGTCTGTGCTCTGGATTTCTCTCTCTGTCTCCTCCCCAGGTTGCCAATAAGAACTTTAAGTATTCAGTGAATCACAAAGTAAATTTAGCTAAATACATGTCAACAAAGTGATGTTTGATGTAAAGGTGTTTTGACAGCGTAATATACACCCAGGAAAAGCAAGATGTTAAGTTGTCAATCTCGCCTTCATTCTTGCTGGATGGGTTCGGAGCCGACCCTTGGCTCCGACTCGGCCAATACTAAAGCTCGAGAGCTTATTCCACCGGCTTGAGGCTCCCCTATATCCCACAATGCTAGGTGGTAACTACTCAGATCTCGTTTGCCACGTAGCTGACGAGGTGTTTTCTTCTACCGGCTCTGGCAGGTTAGTGAGTTTTCTTGTTAAAAAAACTTCAAATTTCTACCCCTATCTTTTCTATTTAGTTTAGTTTTTATACAGAGTATCCCTTTAGTTTAAATCAGGTCCCCCTTGTGTTT
Organism: Protopterus annectens; assembly: GCF_019279795.1. Lineage (NCBI taxonomy): Eukaryota > Metazoa > Chordata > Ceratodontiformes > Protopteridae > Protopterus > Protopterus annectens. The sequence continues at coordinate 1,792,366,592 of NC_056725.1, read as the reverse complement.
GTATTCCCATTTTATCCCCTTTTTAACTTTTAGGCCTTTGGCCCACTCCCTTTTTTTTCCCCTGTCCTTTCAGTGTGACTGGATTTTTATTTGGTTAAAGGGTGTGCCTGTGTGTTGTGTTTGTGTTTTCATACAGCCTTTTCAGGATGTCTAAAGACTCCAAGGTCTCAGGCTTCAAGAAGTGTGATTCGTGCTGTCAGAAAATGTCTCTGACAGACGGTCACACTTCTTGTGTCTGCCTGGGACCTTTGCACCTGCAGGACTCATGTGCTGTTTGCCATGCATTTAGGCCTAGAGTCCAGCAGGAACGCAAAAACAAACTCATACTTCGAGGCTTGTTAAAGCCTGAAGGCCCCCCGACCCAGTCTGTCAGACTTCCAGGCCGTCGGCTCCAGCTTCAGAGCCATCTCTTGGGAGCATTAAAGCTGCTTCGACATCGGCTCCGACTGGAGTCAATGTTTCAAAGTCTCAAACTGTTACCTCGGCTCCGGCTGGAGCCGAGGTTGTCAAGACTCAGTTGGCTCCGATAGGCTTATTGGAGCCACCTTCAACGAAGAGGTCGAGGTCCCCTTCCATCGGCTCCATCCACACGGCTCCGGGATCGCCTCTTCTGTCGGAGCGGAGCCATAGCTCTCATTCCTCTCGGTCCTCCAGGCTGTCCGACCATGACTTACAAAGGGTGGTGAGTAGACTTCTCAAGTCCGAGGCACTGGCCCAAATGCTGCATAGCCCTACTCAACAGTCAGCGGCTATTCCCATCCCTGATTCTATTCCTCCTCTGACTCCTTTGAGTTCGGAGCCGGGGCTCATCGGAGCCATGGCTGTCGGTGCTTCGGAGCCGATACCTTCCCTTTCGGCTCCATTGTCTGCTCCGATATCCTCCTTGGAGGGATCTCGGCGCCGGGCTTCCCTCGTCGGCTCCAAGGGGGCGTGTGGCATCAGACCCTTGTTCGACCCGTTCTCCCTCTCGGAGCGTCGGCACTGGTGAGTTCGGCTCTGACATCGGCCTCGGAGCCGTCCCTGTCGGAGCCGGGGGGGGGGTCCTTGTCTCCTCGGAGCGAGGACCTCTGGCTTTGGCTGATAGGGGCACCTTCGAGGCCATGTGGAGCGTGTTAGACCCAGTGTCTACCCCACAGTCGGCTCCATCAGCTCCTCCCTCTTCAGTGCCTGCGGTGGTTTCTACCCACCCCCTTGTAACAGACCGTAGAGAGACAGCTCCTCAGGTTTCCCCATTGGGAATATCCTCCTCTTCTGAGGCCTCTCCTGATCCGGTAGGAGAACCCCTTCAGAAGAGACAGTGCAAGAGGAAGCACATTGACTCCCCTGAGTCTATCACCTCTGACATCGACTTGGAGGAATCTGAAGGTTCCCCTCGATCCCCCTCTGAGGATGTCTCTTTTGCTGACATCCTTGAAATCCTGAAACAACTGGCCCACCCTTAACCCTTCAGAGGACGAGTCGGTTTACCTTGAGGCGTTTGGCTCTCACCCTTCCACGTCCTGGGTGTCCCCTCCCTTTGACCCCCTCATGGAAGTGGTGGCAAAGAAGGCTTGGACGGCTCCTGATTCAGTGGAACCTACCCCAAGGAGGCCGTCAAAATTTATTACTGCCCCAAAAGAGAAAGAGTTTCTATCTAAAGGTGTCTCTGTTGATGCCATGGTGGTGGTCGCAGCCACTAAGAAGGAGTTAGCCGATCCTTCGGTACCTGTCCATCCTCCTAATAAGGAGTCTAGGACCATGGACAGGTACGGTAAGTGGATGTTTTCATCAGCGACCTTTTCCATGCAGTCGCTGAACTACTTGTGTCACTTTACCCATCTCCAGGGGGATTTGCTCAAGGATATGGGTAAGGCCATGCAGGATCCAACAGCTGAGGGGTTCCATGACAAAATGAACTCCCAGTTGGCAACCCTGAATTCAACTGTCAACTCCTCCATGCGGCTTATCTCATATGCGGCTGATGGGGCAAGTAGGGCCGCAGGCACAAGTGAAGCATTACAACGTCATGCCTGGATGCGGCTTTGCAATTTTGCGGACCCTTTCAAGGCGTCCTTCACCAATTCCCCCTTTGATGGCTCAATGTTGTTTGGACCTCAGGTGAAGGATACATTGACTAGGTGTGAGCAGGAAGGTAAGACTCTCTCTGCCGTGGGAGTCCATTTTCTACCCCTTCCAGACCTTATCCAAAAGGTCAGGGGGGGGGGAATGTGGTTCCGCAAACCACAGGGAGTCTCATCTGACGCACAAAGTCGATTCCCCTCTAGAGGCAGAGGGGCGAATAACAATAGACGCCGCCCTAGGGGTAGAGGTGGTCCGCAAAACCAGGGTAGCAGAGAAACATTCTCTGATAAACCCTTTCAGCATCCCTGAGGAGCTGCCCGGCTGTCCACCTTCGGAGGCAGTTGGGGGAAGCTTATCACTGTACCCAAAAGCCTGGCTTTCCCTCACTCAAGACAAATGGGTACAGTCAATCATATCCGAGGGTTACAAAATTCCCTTTATTCACATCCCATCCCAACCCAAAGGATCCCTTCCAGATGTTCCACCCAGTCTAAGGGAACAAGCAGCATTAGAAATATCAAAGCTGCTTTCAAAAAGAGCTATCCAACCAGTCCCAGCAGACCAGCAAGGATCCGGAATCTACTCCAAATTCTTTTTGGTACAAAAAAAAACAGGGGACTGGAGACCAATACTGGATCTCAGCAAGCTAAACAATTATATCAAAAAAACAAAATTCCGGATGGTCACGCTACAGTCCATTCTACCCTTCTTGGGTCAGGACAATTGGATGTGCTCGATAGACCTTCAGGATGCGTACTACCATATCAAAATGCACAGATGCTCCAGGAGGTTTCTCCGCTTCAGGCTGGGAGCCAGTCAGTACCAGTTCAGAGCCCTGCCCTTTGGTCTCACTACAGCCCCCCGAGTGTTTACCAAATGCATGGCAGTGGTCGCGGCTCACTTGAGACGTCAAGGATTCCAGGTGTTTCCATATTTGGATGACTGGCTCCTTACCGCCACCACCAGACATCAACTGCTTCTATCCAGAGACTTTACCATCCAAACGCGCCAAGCTCTAGGCATTTCAATAAATTTCGAAAAATCTGCCTTGTCGCCTTGTCAATCTATTACCTTTATAGGCGCCACCTTAGACACAGTCCATCTTTCTGCCAGACTTACAGAGCAAAGAGTATTAGATATCCGCAAACAAGTTTACCTTCTACTTCAATGCAACAAGATCAAAGCCAGGGTAGTCTTGAAGGTATTAAGACTCATGGCAGCTACTATTACACTTCTCCCCTTAGCTCGTTTTCACATGCGGATCCTCCAGTGGATGCTGTTTTCTCAATGGTCCTTCCAACAGCTCACGATGTCTCACATCATCCTACTAACTCAATTATGCAAGAATCACCTGTCTTGGTGGATCACATCACCTCAAGTTCTCCAGGGCAGACCCTTCATTCTCCCCCCCCAATCGCCACGGTGACAACGGATGCCTCCCTGATCGGGTGGGGGGGTGGCATTATCAGGGCAGGACAGTCCCGGGCACGTGGCAATCTTTCGAGTGCCACTTGCACATAAATGTCTTAGAGATGAGAGCAGTGCTTTTAGTGTTGCAAGCCCTCCAGGACTCTCTTCCCACAGGGACTATTGCAATTCAGACGGACAACATGTCTGTAGTGTGGTACATCAACAAACAGGGCGGAACCAAGTCCTACCCCTTATGTCGAGAGGCACTCAGACTTTGGCAGTGGGCGATTTCTTCTCAGCGTTTTCTGAGAGCAACGCACATTCCCGGGAAGTCCAACGTGATTGCGGACAAGTTGAGCAGGGCCATTCTCATGCCTCATGAGTGGTCTCTAAAAACATCAGTGCTGGAAGAAGTCTTTCAATGATGGGGCCGGCCTTGCTGCGATCTTTTTGCTACTCCCCAAAACAGCAAGTGTCACGACTTCTTCACTCTCTTCCCGTTACCAGGCCATCCCACCAGAGATGCTCTAGTCCACGATTGGCCCCGGGGACTTCTGTATGCTTTCCCCCCCTTTCCACTGATCTCTCAATTAATTCAGAAAGCTATCGCCTCGAGAGTCACCATGATCCTCATTGCCCCTTACTGGCCTAGACAGATATGGTTTCCGTTCCTCCATCATTACCTGTTGGAGCAGCCTTGGCATCTGGACCCGGTGCCAGATCTTTTGACCCACCAGTCGGGCCAGCTGCACCACTCCCTTCAATCTCTCAACCTCACAGCGTGGTTTCTCCGATTCCTACCCTAGCCAGGCTTCCCTTAATCTCTCATTCGGTCCGTAACATCCTGATAGCCTCTCACAAGTCTTCTACCAGGAGGATTTACAATAGTAAGTGGAAACGTTTTTCCTTCTGGGCAGCATCAAAAAATATAGACCCCTTCACTGCACCTATCCAGTCTATCCTAGACATTCTGGCAGAGCTCTTTCATTTAGGCTCTTCCTCATCTACCATTAGAGTACAACTAGCTGCTATATCTAACTTTCATGTAGGTGTCTCGGACTCCAGTATCATGTCCCATAAACTCTGCAAAGCCTTTTTAAGAGGTGTCTTTCTGCTCAAGCCCCCAATCAAAGATCCCCCACCTCAATGGGACTTAAATTTGGTCCTAGCATCCTTGATTCCCCCCCCCCTTCGAACCAGTGGCTTCATGCCCTCTTAAGTTGCTCTCATGGAAAACACTTTTTCTAGTAGCCATAACATCAGCTAGAAGGGTATCTGAACTTCATGCTCTTTGCAGTCGTCCTCCTTACTTAGTTTTCCACAAAGACAGGGTGTCCCTCCGGACTAATCCGTCCTTCTTGCCTAAGGTTTCCTCTGAGGCAAACCTAAACCAGATGATTGATCTCCCCGTCTTCTTCCCTGATTATTCCAACAGGTCAGAACAAAATTTACATTTTCTTGATGTTCACCGCCAACTTAGATATTATTTAGACAGGACTAAACAGTTCAGGAAATCTGATCAGCTTTTCCTGTCTTATGTGGAAGGGAAATTGGGCCTTCCAGTTACTAAAGTGTCCCTTTCAAGATGGCTTACCTTTATAATTTCCTTCATCTATGAAATCAGACATCAAAAACTGCCTTCAAGACCTAGAGTTCAATCAACTAGGGCATTAGCTACATCTGTAGCTTTTCAGGACAGGCTACCAATAGATTCCATTTGTGCAGCAGCCACATGGGCTTCTCCTCATACCTTTATTTTGCATTACAAATTGGATATGGCCTCCAGAAACCGTGCCAACTTTGATTCCACTGTTCTCAAGAGTCTGTTCCGATAGGCCACCCGGGATAAGGTGCTAGGGACGTGGTCCCATCCAGCAAGAATGAAGGCGAGATTGACAACTTAACATTAAGAAGTTATGTACCTACCATAACGTTCCATGTTAGTTGTCTTCTTCTCGCCTTCTTTCTTGCGTCCCACCCTCCTCCCCCCTAGCCTGGACAGACCGATAGGAATATTTAGGATCTTCCATTGGGATTTTTTCCTTCCCACATGTTCTACCACCTCTATTCTCCCTTTTTATGTTTGTGGTAGCTTACCTACAGGTTTATATATAGAGGTGGGTTCCTTTTCTCTCTTCTCCATTCTATGGAGACCAGAACTGCTTGGTTTTAGCTATCAAATGAGATCTGAGTAGTTACCCCCTAGCATTGTGGGATATAGGGGAGCCTCGAGCTGGTGGAATAAGCTCTCGAGCTTTAGTATTGGCCGAGTCAGAGCCGATGGTCGGCTCCGAACCCATCCAGCAAGAAAGAAGGTGAGAAGAAGACAACTAACATGGACCATTATGGTAGGTACATAACTTCTTATTTTACCCCTTTTGTAAACTAGCCATGATTGCATATATAGCACTTCAGGACAATGTATTTCATCAAGCAAGTTAAATTCCAGGTTAGTCCACCATGAGCGGATGTTATATATCCTGAATAAAGTTCACCAGTGGATATCCCTCAAATGGTATTTAAGCAGACTAAGCATCTCTCTATTCAACACCTTGCAGAGAGGCATGGAAGACAAAATACATTTTCAATCTCATGGATGGGAATGTTTTCTTTATACTTGTCCTCTCTTTCCTGTCATTTCCAAAGTCCTTCTAAAGATAAGAAAAGGCTTGCTGTGAATGTTACAGGTGACCCCATTTTGGCAGTAACAATTATTGTCCTCCTTTCTCTTGCAGCTGTCCAGGGGCAATTACCAACAACTTTGTCAAAACATGGATTTGCTCATGTAGGACTAAGGATTTCTGATTCATTCCAGTATACAAAATTTCAGTCTAGCAGTATAGGTGATGGGCTTCTGATCCCTTTCAGCCACATTTTTCCCTGAGGACACACACACACACACACACACACACACACACATATATATATATATATATATATATATATATATATATATATATATAATGTGTTCGCTTCTAAATCATGACTGCCTATTGTAACATTAGTCATGTTCCCTTCTAATTTGCTGTATTACAACATAACTCATCTTAGTGTAGTGAAATGCAATCTCAGAGTTCAAATATTTAAGTAGCAGTGGGTGTGGGGGGTGTAGTGGTGCTTGCCTCCCTACTTACAGTTGGAGAAGAAGAATATGGTTTGTGTTTTATTCGAAATGTCACCCATGCAGAACCAGCATCTCCGTACAGTGTGGAATGGAAAGATTTCTATCTTCTGCACTGTAGTGCGATCTCGGAGTTGGTATATTTAAGTTCCGGGGTGTGAAAGGGGATGGAGCCACCCAGGGGGTTTGCAGGGGGGGGGCACAGCTTTTGTTGTGTTTTTTTTTTATTCAGTGGTCAACATTTCAAATGGCGATCATATGGTCTCAGCCATATGGTCTTCGACATTCTGAAATGTCAACCATATGAAGTAGATCCATATATATATATATATATATATATATATATATATATATATATATATATATATTTATATATTTATAAGCTCCCTGCCAAAGGTCAAGAGTGTGTGTTTGGTCAACAACTGTTTAGTTGACCATTTATAATCGACTAAACAGCTGGTGAACAGATTCCAAAATTCCACAATTCCCGGGGTTGGGGAATATGCACTTACCCGGTGTTTGTGCAAACTCAAAGTTATCATATATTATTAGCTGGTGGTGTGGAGTTGCAGCCCCCCCTACATGGGGGTAGAGGCTGGGGGGGGGTTTCCCCCATAAAAAATTATGTTTTTATTTATTTTTTTAAGTTTCATTTTTGCATGCACAAGGCTGTTTTTTGCATAAGCATAACTGAGTGCCAATGTCTGCGTTTTCAACATTTTTGCATCAATATTTTGCATGTTGACATTTGGAGTATTCAGGCTTTAGTAATACACCTATTTTTTTTTTTTGGTGGGGGTATATTTCTAGAAGAGGTAAGTTAAAGACAGAGTTATTTTGATGGCTTGGAAGACCAATAAAGTTTTCTTTTCATATCATTGTGTATTGAAGTGGAAATAAATAATTAGGATATTATTTAAAGGAAGGAAAATGACATAAAGTATTAGTAGGAGAAATAACATCAGAATTTTTTGAAAAAAAAATATGAATAATTTATTGCAAGAAGATCATACTATGATAGAATTTTATGAGACTATAGCATATGAGTGGATTCAGTTTAAAGAAAAATATAAGAAAATGTATATAAAAATGGAGAAATTGGTTTGGAATTTTTAGGATGGGCCGCAGTGGTGCATCAGTTAGCATTGTCAGCTCACAGCAAGAGGTTCTTCAGTTCTATTCCCAGCTGGGTGATTTCTATGCAGAGTCTGCATACCCTCACTGTGGCCATATGGGTTTCCTCCAGGTGCTCTGGTTTCCTCCCACATTGCAAAGACATGTAGTAGGTGGATTGGACGCACTAAACTGGCCGTAGGTGCAAGTGTGTATGTAAGTGAGTGGCATGGATGAACTACCATGGCAGGGCTAGCCAGCCGACAGTGTAAATCTTGGCTCACGATGATTGTCACTGTTGAAGTGACTCCCCGACCCCATGTGCAAAATGGGAAAAACAGGTTGAAGATGGATGGATGTTTTGGAATTTTAAAAAAAGGAATGTAAAGAATTAATAGAGAATTATGAGACAAATTTGAAGAAAGGAGAAAAAGAAAAAAAATATAGAGAAATGGGCTATATGTATAAACTATGCTGAGTATAAAGTCCTAATGAGTAATCAAAAGTATGTTGCTCAAGGAAGAATTGAAGAGTTGTCTCCCTTTTTTAGAAAATTAAAAATAAAAAGAGAAAATGCTAAGACGGAATGTTAGATAAGAGAAGATGGGAACGCGAGGGTTAATATGATGGAAAGTATGCAAGTAACTGAAGATTATTTTAGAAACATGTATAATGAGGATGATATAAAACATGGTATATAAATAAAATTTCTAAAGAAGAGACAGATAAGTTAGGTAACAGAATACAGATAGACAAATTAGATTGTGTCTTAAAAAAACATAAAAAGTATACTATGCCTGGACCAAATGGAATAATGTATGCATTTTATGAAAAAAATGGAAATAGAGAAAAAGATAATTCTGTTACTTGTATTAAATTATCAATTATTGTAAGGTATTAAAGATAAAAATAATCATGTGAATGAATACTCAAGTTAAAAGAAATTGGAGGCCTATAACATTAAATAATGTGGATTATAAGATAGTAACAAAAATAATGCAAGTAAGCTTGAGTTAAACAGTAAGTAAAATAACGGAAGAAGGATATATATTTTGTTTATGGGACAATTGTAACTTACAGTAAAGAAGTTGTATGACATGGTTTAAAAGATATGACTGAGGGTAAGGTTATTGTGTGTGATATTGAAAAAGCATATGATAGAGTTTGAAAACTTAAAGGGATATGGTATTCATAGCTGTTTAATAAAAAGTATTGGAATAAAATCATAGTTAATGGATACTTTAGTAAATAAATACAGATTAAAAAGGTGTGAAGAAGGCGTGGACATTAAGTGGTACATTATTTACATTACTAATGAATGAAGTGGTTAGTAAAGCTTTTAGATCTATTAAATCAGGGAATATATGTATCGGTAAAAGTATAAAAATTCCAGTGTATATAACATATGCAGATGATGTAATAATTGTAAAAGATAAAGGGTGGGTGAAGAAAACTATATGGATTATGGTTATGCTTATTAAAGAACTGGGTCTGAACATAAATAAAAAATATAACGGTTTTGATGACATTGTTAGGAATGCAGGTGTATATTTCCAAAATTCAAAATTAAAAGTGTAGGTATTATTTTTGGTAAATAAAAAAATGTAAATATATGTGGATTTATACCTTCAATTAGACAGGTAATATTTTAATAGGTGTAAAAGTTTTGAGTTGTCTTTAAAAAGTATATCTAATTTATGCATACATTTTAGGAAAATTAGCATATGTGGATAGTGTAAATGTTTTAATTGGCATATGTGGGAAGTGTATATGTTTTTCCAATACGTTTAGAAAAAATACTTGAAATTATTTTTCCCTTTATATGGGGACCTCATTTGATTCCTGTCAAAAGGGTATAATATTTTGTAAGGAGGAAGAGAGTGGATTAGGTTTAAAAATGTAACTTTTTTTTCAGCTTCTTTAAATTTGTATTAAAGTTTGGTGAAATGCAAGGAGGGAATGGATCATGTAGGTAAAATTATGTAGTGGGAATATGGGGATATATTTAATAAAGTCAAAATAAAAGATTTAGTGAAGAAGAAAAATGATAATATGAATTAATAAAAGGTAAGATGTGGGAAGGGAAATAAATGAAAAGAGTAGAAATGTACAGCATGAATAAATAATGGAAAAGTATTATTATGTAAATATTTGGAAATATAAAGATGAAACAATTTAGAAATCAATTAGAGGAAGGAGAGAACATTTTAAAGTTATTTAGAAAATTAGGACTTTTATGGAGGCTTATGATTAGAAGTTGTATTTTAAGGCTAACATAAAGTATAACCAAAAAAAATAATTATAAGATTGTGTGTGATGTGTAAAGTTGAAGAGAAACAAACAGTCTTTGTGGTGTCCCTTGGAGTCTTACAAACCCAGTACATCAATATATTGAGTCCAAAAACAAATATGAGGAAACTTCTGTGTGTGAAAGATCTAAGATTCCGTAGAGGTCAGGTACCTAATAAAAACATATTGTGAATATCCCACTTAATAACAGGTGGTAGAAATACTTTCTTTAAAAACTTTCCAAACTATAAATTCACTAATGAAAGTAGGGAAGCATAGCCTAGTTCAAGTTGAATCTTCTTTATTAAAAACACACAAACAAACAATACAAGTAGCAGTTGAAAAAAAATCAGAATAAAGTGTAGAAATTCACCATTCCACTTATACACCTGTTTAAAAGCATGCTTAAAGCAGGGGAGTGGTTTACTAGAGCAGCTGTGATGTAAAAGACAATTAGCATATTTACTTGCTAAATACCCCTTCCCCCATAAACCAGTGTGATATTCAACACAGTGCTGCCTACACACACACACGCACACACACACACACACACACACACACACACACACACACACACGCACACACACATATACATTATATATATATATATATATATATATATATATATATGTATAAAATGTATATAGGGTGATGTACAGGATATCCTTTGCAATGTGTACAGTAGAGTCAGATTCAAAGGTTTCAAGGTATCTCTGTCTCGATGGCTTTCTCTTCACATTACATCTATTCTGCCAACAACAGCCCTTACCATAAATACTTAAACAACTCATTCTACAAAATCTATTGCTGCATCTGTAACTTTCTTCAAAAATTATTCAGCTAAAGAAATCTGTGTTGCAGCAACTTAATCTACATTGAATACATTTGCTAGGCATTATAAACTGGACATCATGTCAATATCTAGGGCTTCTTTTTATGTCACTATCCTCAAGGGTCTCCTGTCATGATCCAGCCAAGTGTTTATATATGTTTAGTCATGACAGTTTTTTTTTGTTTGCAAAGCACTGACATTTTTTCTGAGCTGTTAATAACTTTGTTTTGTTATGCACACTAAGACACCTGCATGGATATTTACTAGATGCTATTAGACAGATGTACTTTTATATATATAGTGTTCTAGTTTGATTATGTTTACAGTTAGTTAGCTATGTGTTTTCTTGATTTTAGTTCTCACCACAGATTTGATGAAGGTTTTATTGCATTAGTTAGCCGAAAGCAATTTTAGTTAAAAGTCTTTTTATGTATATATTATGCCTTTCTTAATACTTGACCTTGAAATGTGGGTTGCACATAGATAGGTAGGGTTTTCCTTAACTAGGATTTAGTTTGATCTAATCAGTAGTAGTGTGGGGGGTGGGGGTACCTGCTGTTTCAAAATGCACTTTTGGGCCCTGTTTATATTGTTTTCCATGAATAGGCTGATTTAAAATTAAACAATATTTAGAGTTTCCACACCTCCTTCTAAGTATATAAAAGATGATGTGTTTAACATTGTTAAAATATTTCTGATTTTTTATTACTGAGGATCGCTCGTCTGTGACAAATAAAGGCTTGTTGCTTTGGAACACTACCTGTGTTTCATGATTTTTGGAAATTATTGTGACTGAGCTCGTCAACAAAGTTTTAAGACTACTAGTTTCTCTATTTGTTATAGACTTATAGACTGCTAATAGGTTAATGACCCAATGGGATCTTTCTAAGTCTAGCCAAGTTTTCCCAAAAGAATAATGATGTTCTGCATCCAAATAGGATATTGAGGGCCAGGCATTTATATGCCACCCCTATCCATAAGGGTGCCAGGCCCTTTGAAATTTAATATTCCCCATCCACTTGTCTAGTTTGTGCTTAAACTGGGTAATAGATGAACTCAGCTTCACATGGATGGGAAGCCTTTTCCATAGGAGGGGCAGTCTCTGGGACACATGTCTGTCTCTCTGGCATTTACTGTTTATGTTACAGACAAAATTCAGGTCCCTAGACATTGTATTTGTAGTACTCTTTGGCTTACAAATATGTAGGAGACTTATAAGTGTGGGTTTGTGGATGCCTTGTAAAGCAAACATAGATCACCCTTCAGGAATCTATAGGAGACTTTGTAGAGGGAAAGGGCTTTAAGGTGCTCTACATAAAGCAGGTTTGTTATGCCTTGCATTCTGTTGTTAAAGAACCTTTGATGTTGCTCTAGTTGCTGCATGTGCTTGGTCAGCTACATACCAAAGGAAGCATTGTACTGTATGATTAGTCTGAGAAGGGTGGAATACAGAGGGGTAATGACCTCTCTGGACCTAGATGCCATGCCCTTACTTATAAGTTGCGCAATATAAAAGGATTTCCTCACCACTGTGTCCACATAGTGGTTGAAGATAAGGCTGCTGTGTATGTGCATACTCAGATCCCTGACCACTGGGTTGACTGTTAGGGGTGTATTATCAACATGGCAATTAGCCAGGATGGTGGACTTTCCAAAAAGTACAATTATACATTTCTTAGCATTGAGTTTTAAGATCATGGCTTTGGCACCATTTATTAGACAGAGATAGATCTTCTTGAAGATTGCTAGTGTCTGCAGGGAGCTGATGAAAGCCCCCAACTTCAATCAACTGCAAACCTAGTCAGCCATAAACCTTCAGCATTTGCTTACATTTCAAAGAAATAGATTCCAAAAAGCAATGGGCCCATTACCAAGACCTGAGGGACTCCACTGGTGACTGGCCTCTTGGCGGAGGTGGCCTCACCTGTTTTGATCTCCTGGGTTCTGTTGGTGAGCTAGTTGGCTATCCAGTGAGTGAGAGTGCAGACATCGATCCTACCTTTCACATGTGAAGCAAGAGCTCTATCATTTCAGCTAAATAATATCTTTGTAAAGCTTGTGTTTATGCCTTCTGCCTCACAATTCTGCCACATAATGAATTTCACTTATCTTACTTATAACAGGGAAAAGTATCTTGCATGCTGTTTGCAGCTTATTTTGCCAAATAAGAATAGGCACCATTACCTTTTGTGTGACAGCATATTCACTGGCTTTGCTGTGTAGTCATACAGAAAAAGAAAGTTGTTGCTGTTGTGCTTTTGCTGGGTCCACTGAGCTAACCCCATGAGTTCCCTAAGATTAGCCTTCATATTCATAGTATACTCCTCAGCATACACTTTTTGGGAATCATATTCACCCTCCTTCTCACCACTGATTATGTTTAGAGGCTCCTTCACCTTATAAGCATAATGTAAATGGTGAAAAAATTGTGGATTCTTAGGTCATATTGCTATATCTGAAAAAAAAGATGGGACAAGTACTTTTAATACTGACACTTAATTTTGTCACTGAATACCTTCAACATGGTGCTAAAAGAAGACTTAAACCTTCTCACCAAGCTTTTGCTCTTGTATGGTGTGGTGGTAGTTTCCAACTGCTTTACCCCACAGTACATACACAAACAGGTCTGCAGGTCCAACATAAAGTTATACATTCTGTCTATTAGTATTTCCCCAGAAAACACTTTCCTGCTGAATATTTCTAACAGGGCATTTGCACCATTTTATGCCTCAGTAGAGGACAAAGTCCCTGCCTCAGGGTGGCTAATAGTATAGTGCACCATTACCAATAAATTCATCTTACCTGTGGTGCTTACGGTACTAAGAGGCCCTACAGTATCCATGCCTACCATCTGAAACAGTTTTTCAATAACAGACAATACCAATTTAGCCTTAGCTTTGTCAACATTCTAGATTTGTTCACATATTTTATATTACCCTGTCGTGCATTTTACAATATTCAGCCAATAAAAAATTTGCACTAGCCCACATTTTGTATACTTTGTACCTAGGTGACTTAAAAAAGAATATTATGGTCTGTGGCCATAAGTGCCCAACAGTAGATCCTTGGGACTTCCAACCACTTTATCATTTCTGTCTCTATTCCCCTTCAGGAGTCTTTCTCTGTCCAGTCTATTGTCTCAGTGTACAATCTCCCTCTGTTGTTGAGTGTCAGACTACACCTTTACTACCTTTCTGAAATTTTGTAAACTGTATCTGAAAGCTGTACCTATTGTAGCTCCCTTTTTGTGATACTGCTTAATTTCCCTTCCATGAGAAATCTAGACTCTTTTGAAAACTGTATCTCAGGTTTGGGCATGCTTCTGTAAACTATCACTTCATCTCACATAGCCCCATTCAGTAGAGGTCTAGAACCTTTTGGTGCCAGTTGGTCTGATTCATGCCTGCCACTGTTATACAATTTCTTTCCTGAAGTAACATTACCATCCTCTTTTGGATGTATAACTGCTGGCTGGGTATGTGCTTTTATCCATGCTTGGATGCATATAACTGCATGTGTAGAAGTTAATAAATCACCAGGACATCGGACACAATGTCATCAAAAACTAACACCTGCTTATCTCCTTGCCTCCACTACATACCTCTCAACCTGGAAACATCAAAAATCTGGACAAAGGCCCATGAAAAATAGGTACAAATCTGTATGCTGTTTAACATAAAATTTGCATACATAATTATGTAGCCACACTCGCTCCAAATGGAACTGTGGGACACCAACTTTCAAATGGAAACTGAAGAAAAGACAACCAAAATATGTCTCCAGAGCCTGCAGTAAATGCTAACCATTTTTTAAATGTGTATCAATGATGTTCACTAGGAAGGGAGAAGATGATGAACCTTAGGATTTTGTTTTTTGATGACTTGCAGTATGTGGGTTTTGTGGTAAAAGTAGGGCATTTAATAGTACACACTATTCTAATCTTAGAAAAAGAATATTATAGTTTGCTAGGACCTCCTAAAATCATTCTCCATGGCCTACTGATCAGTGGTATAGCTAGAGTTTGTGCCACTTCCCCCTCACAAAAACATGGTTGAATGGGGCCCCCATACACAGCCCTCCCCCTGCAGCCACTCCAGTGTCCCATTACTTGGCTATTTCACCCCATTTACCATAAACACCTTAATGTGCATACTGCTTTACTTCTACAATGATTATTTGGATTTAATGTAAAACTTTTACTTTACATTTTATAGCACAAACACTATTAGACATCTGCTAAACAAATCAATACAATCTAACAATGAAAATAGACTTAGCATTAAAACTTCTCTGCCATTGAAACTAACATTCATTAAAACAGCACTGAAACCCACATTCAAAGAAAATGCAAAAGTCATCTAAATAATTCCACATTAAAGAGCTCTGTAACTAATGAAGATGTTGCTGCTAGCAAACAACTTTATATTTCATCGTTTCACCTACAAATAAAGTGTTTGTTGCCCTTGAAGAATAAATAGCCTATGTTGCATTAAAATAATGATAAGCTAGTAATATTGCAATAGGGAATGGATTGCCAACTGATAACAGATTCATAGTTACTAAGTATGTCTGCCGATTTGCCAAAGAAGACATTCTCAGGACTGCAGCATCCACCCCCTTTACAAGTATAACACAGTATCAGCAATCCATCTACATACTGTGGTAGTAGAACCCACAGCATTCTCGGCATCAAAAGCATGTATACTACCTGTTGTGCTACTAACAACATAAACAGACTTGGCATAACCAGCAGTAAACTTCTCTCCTGCTGAAGAACTATGCAGCACAAGATATCTGGAAAAAGTTAAAATTTACTGGGGGGGGGGGGGGCAAAGGCCCAAAACCAGGAACACATTTTAACCATTGCTTGTATAATCTTACAAAGTTGCTAGAATAAAATGTTTTGCATTACCATGCGTTTCCTGAAAGATAGGAATACTGAAACATAAATGGTTATCATTATTTAATGAATTCATTTCTTACTGACTTGCCAGAAAACCACAAATGTTAAGAGGAACAAACCAAATGTATGAGCCAAACATTCTGTGAAACTTTGGACAGTTGAGAAACTCCTTGAATCATGAATAGTTGTATGGGTATAAAATTTAGGTTCTTGCTCTTTGTACCTAAGGTACAGGGTTTGAGTCTAAGTAACCCTAACTATACACACACCCCTAAAAAAATGCCCTTGCAGAGCCTGTGTGACATTAATTCAGAAATTATTTTAGAAGGCAATGTTGTATCTAGAGAACCATGAAGAAGCAGGACTACAATCAGTTTGAACAGTCTACATATAGCTGATCTCGTGTACATTTTCCCTGAAGAAGCCTGCAACAGAGTTCCCCAGATGTCACCTTTTAACTTAAAATTTCAGTGGTTTCAGCCTTTTTTAACTTAATTCTGCCATTATTAAAAATGGTTCCTACCCCCATCCACCTAAGTGAAGGTGCTGAAGCTCACCAAAGAATCACATAACAATTTTAAAAGCTGAAATTAAGTACCAGATATCAGAGTTTAAGGTAAAAAACAGAAAGCTATTTCTAGTGGTGCCTGACAGACAAATAAATAAACAGAACACATCTCAGCAGAGCCAAACTGTCCGCAAATATTCTTTCAAATTCTGGTAAATCAGTTTTTTCAAACTGGCAGAAAATTTGACATAGTAATGTAAAACAGCCACATTAAATAAACTCTGCTACACACTAAACAGAGCAAGAGTGTGACAAAAAATGTTATCTAATCATTATGGTTTGTACTGAATTTTTATTAATTTATGTCAAGTGCCACACTCATATAGGTGTAATCCGTGGTGGTGCAGTGGTAGCATTGTTGCCTCACAGCAATAGATTCTCCCATTTGATTCTCGGCTGGAGTGCGGGGAGTGCCTTCTGTGTGGAGTCTGCATGTCCTCCACATGGTTGGATGGACATTCGAAATATATGCGTAAATGGGTGTGCCTTTATTGAAGGTTGGACGTCGAGCTGGTACCTCGGCATTCATGAAAATCTACTGCCAATCATTAGCGGACCAGAGTTCCTCTGTGGCGACCCCTAACCGGGAAAAGCCGAAAGACAAACAACAACAACCACACTCATATAGGTCCTATACTGCAACTCTGCTCTGTCAGATAAAAAAAATACTGGCACACAAATGCCATGTTATGGGAAAAAAAACAATACATGTATCTTATCCTCTCAATAATTAAAAAAAAAATCCTCATAAAATCTCTTCAAAGATTCCAAGCAGTGCAGGTGCCAAAAACATACTACTAATTAGGATTTGCCATCTTAGTGGTGTGTTATATCTTCTGGACTGGATAACCAAGGCTAACTAAGCTTGCACTTAGAGGAAATTTGTATATTAATTTGTAAAAGTATGGAAAAACAATGCTCCTTATTTGACCAGACTGAACACATCATGCTCACTGTAAAGTTGTGATTGTGCATTCCCAGCCCTGACTTTGCAGTTTGCACTTAAAACTGCCTCTGCTGCTATATTTTCTAAATAATATGCTGCTGTTTTGAGTATGACTTACAAAAGGGTGAGATTTATCACACATCATCTTTAAAATACCTAGTACTTAAAAAACACATGTTGCAAAGCAACTTCTGTAGCAAGGGCCTCTCAATCTCTTAGTGCAAAAAATATTGGCAAAGCCTTAAATAATGAAAGGGACAAAGTCTCAAAAATAGGGACAATTTTAAAATATTTCCTTTATAAACTTAGAAAGTTAACTGAACAGATTTTGCATTGGCATGAATTTTCTGAAGGGTATGAAGTCTGAAACTCCAATGCCTGCCATTATTTTCTGATTTCAGTCCTCAATGACAACGTTTGACATATCTGCACAGCTGATACTATTCTGTAACATGTTCTTAAATTATGGACATACTGTACATGACTTAATAGTTTAACATAATTAATTATCAGACTCCATGTTTAATGAAAAGCAGAGGGAAAAATCATTAAACCAGGGGACTGTAAAATCAGAGTGGCTGGAGTGAAACTCGTGGTTTTACCTTTCAGTAACGTATTCTTAAAACAAATAACAAGGATACTGTAACTGGATGCTAAACATTGCCTCATCTTTTCCTAAACTGATGCTGACTTTCTGTGCTGCCTGTGTTGATTAGGACCGTATCGTATGTTGTGCCACACACTTCAGTGCAAACTTTTGCAAAGTTTCTCACACACACACATTGATCGATACAAGTAACTGCCAAGAAAATCAATGCAGTGGATGCATATGTAGGAATTAAGTAAAGGGTGCCTGTGTCTCCACTGAAGTAAACTCTCAATACAAGAAAATCAATACAACGCATAATTAGGGTTACCACCTTTTCAAATGCCCAAAGTGGGACATTTTTGGCACAAACGTCAGATTTTGCAGGCCGAAACATACCCCCGGCCACTACGAAGAACAGAACTTCACTTTTTTGCCTAGATAAAAGCTTATTCTTGTAACGTTTTAGTTGCTTATTCGGTTTCTTATAACATTTAGGTGGTTCGGATACAGAATAACTGTTTTATGCAACTATTATGCAGCTATTACATAAAATATAGGAAATAATTTTGTCCTAAAATCTCAGGACATTTGCCATTTTTACAATTTTTTTGCAGGACACAATTACCCAAAGAGGGACTGTCCCTAGCAAAGTGGGACAGGTGGTAACCCTACACATAATTCACTGCATCTAAATCAGTAGTACAGTTCTCACATGCTAGTCTAAAGTAACTTTCAATGTAGGAAGTAAGTATATGCCATCTCTCCACTTAAGTAAACTCTCAATGCAGCTCGTAATTCAGTGCATCTAAGATCAGTACAGTTCTCACATGCTGGTCTTCATCTAAACACAAATTGCTTCCAAGCCACACTTCAATGCAGTTTCTCACACACACTTTGATCCTTGATTGATGCAAGTAAATGCCAGGTGCCAGAAAAATCAAAGCAGTGCATACGCATATGTAGAAATTAAGTATGTCTCCACTTAAGTTAGGTAAACCTTCAAAGTGAGAAAAATCTTTTTTTTTTTTGCTTTACCTAGAGCCTGGAGGAGCTGGGGGAAGGAAGAAGTGCTGTGTGTACTGTGGCCTGCCTCAATAAAACCTGCAGACCAGTAAAGTAATGTAACGGCTCAAATTCTAACAGGCTGTCAGCCTTGTGATGATGTCATCATGCACGCTCTGCAAGAACAGTCCAAAAAAATAAATAAAAAAATAAAAAAAAAAAACAAACCCTGGGAAATTCAGAAACTAAAGGGGCCACTCGGAAATTTGTGGCACCCCAATATTTTGCCCTTATAACTGGTATTTACCAAGAAATTCTGTATGGTTGAGAGGTATGCTCCACTCCCACCCCGAATGAACTCTACTCACTGGCACCACTAAAGGTTTCCCTCCTCCTGTTGCTAACCAATATGGACTGTCCAGGCTAGTAAAGGTCCTATCTATCAAGTGCAGGTTAAACAATAACTAAGCCTGAAGCAGAATCCGTCTCTTAGCAATAGTTTATTTACCACCTACCAGGATAGGGTACAGATTCTTATGGCAGTCTGGAGCAACTGTATTTTAAGACAACTCACCATTATAGTGCTGCTACCCTAGTTAGCTCCTTTTGTTAATTGTGCTCCCCAAACTATCTCTGTGTGCATTTGTACTATACATGCTACATTTGGTTACACTGGGAACATCTAATAGTCGGACCTTGGTGTGTACTGCATCTGTTGACTTGGGAACCACTGTGATGTTTTAGACTAGGTTCTCTTAAACCTGTGTGTAGTGATACGTAATCCCCTCTTGTGTAGTTGTCCCCTACATACTAAACAGAGGCATCATTTTGTTTATGTCTTCAAACGAGGTACATTCCTATTCACTCAACTAGGTTCTCATATCCTCAGGCAAAGTACTGAATGCTTACTCCCTTAAGGTCTCCCAACATTTCAAATGTAGCTACTTGATATCCACTCACCCACTTACAGAGATGACTGTTTATTTAGGTAATGAGATTATTTACACTATATTCTGCTTTTCTTCTATGTTCTTTTAACCCTTTTCTGTAAGTTTAATGTGTGAATAAAATATTCAGGAAAGATACAATTAGCCTCACTTTGTAGCAAAGAGGGATGGAGCTCTGATTGTGATCCATACTACCCATAGCAGCTCAAGCACTTGTAAAGATAGGCAAGGGAGTGGGAGTGAGCAGTTTGAAGTTAGTTCATCCATCTTGGGTAAGGCTGTAAGAATCTTCTTGCCGTAAGGGCACTCTCTGCTTGAGACTGTGGAGTGTTTCACTGATTACTAGTGGGCTTCCAATTACTTGGTAGATGGGAGCATGAGTGAACTAGTGTCATGGGTAGTAATGCAGCCAACATCATGCTAGTTCTGTCTCAGGCATCTATGTTCGGCTACTGAAAACAATAAAATGGGATTGGCTAATTCTCAAACGGAAACCAACAAAACAAAAATGCAGCAAACAAGGACATCATCGAATAGAAATACATCAAAAGATTGTACCCAGCCAACATTGCAAACAAAACCAACCAAAGTGAGAGTCTGCGCCTCTCACCCCCCACACCCCCCAACTATATATACCAACTCCAAGATCATACTACAGTGGGGAGCAGGGCAAATTTAAAAGGTTTCTCTTCACTTACCATATACATCACATTGCTTCTTTGTTGTTGGCCAACTATAGCCATTTGATGAATTCATTTTTGTTGATGCCCTTGTTTGCTGCTTTTTTCTTTGCTGTTTACCATTCAAGATTTAGCCGTTCGCATTTTATTTTTTTCAGTAGCCAAATATGGACCCCTGTGTCAGTTAGGATCTTCCCATCCCTTGCATATCTAAAATTCCTGTATTAGCCATGTATATGATGCCTGCTTCCTGGATTCCGCCCCTCTTAAAGTGGATGATCTCACTTAGAAATGGGTGATAAGGCCTTTCTTTCCCTGGAGTGGGATGGCCCATCTGCTTCTAGGGTTAAGACAATAATTTCCATGCCCCCCAAGGAAAATGAATAGGCAGAGGGGAGGAAACAGACTAACGTGGAACTGGGTATATGTGAGTGGCAGAGGGTAGAGAACCCCTTCCCCAAAAGATAACATCTTACTTTACTAAATTCAGCGCAGAATCAGATGTCTTATACATGGCATGCATAGCTTTACCTGTGAGCAGAAGAGTTAAAAATGTCTCCCATTGTCCTTGGTTAATTTGCTGTAAATTATACACTCTGGTATCCTAGTAAAACTATCAGGGTTACCCATGTCTTTTTTATGAGGAAGTAATTTAGCACTGACCTTGGCTTCCAGGGTTAGTTTTTCAATCCCTACTATTCATGTGCACTTAGCAAAAGGTCATGAGTTTCCTCTTCAGTAGACACTGCTTTTTCTTTATTTACATTCCCTATTAGCAGCTTTACACTATCACTTCCTTTGTTTCTCTGTGGCTTCATACTGCTGCTTCCTTCCCAACTCTGTGACGTCAGTGTATTTCATTCTCTGAACTGCTTTACGATTTACACCTCTAGCTCTAAGTCATTTCTCTTTAATTCATGTTGCATTTCAACATCATCTGTGGACAAATTTGGTGGGCCTTTAGCTGCATGCTGCATTCTTACAGTCCCTTCCAGGCTTTATCCACATCTAGTAGTCTAAACTTCAACTGCGCAAGGTAGCTGTTAAATCATCTTTGCTAAAACTGGTATGTGAGAGTCATTTTGATTTGCACTCTTTAGTCAGTTGTGCTACTGAATTTTAATAATCTGATATCCTTTTCATTCTTCCTCAATGAATGAGTTACAGATACGATCCTTAGATCCAACTGCGACACATATTTCAGATTTTGGATCCAACTGTCGAGCTTCTTCCTCTGCCCATAATGCCCTAATCTATCCCCAGCACCCCAGATTTTGTTTTCTGCCATCCCGCACAGATATGGGATCCTTTTCTCATAAAGTTTGCTATTATTGGTGTTAATTAAAAAAGTATGAAAAGTTTATTTTCCTCTATCTAATGTCGTTCTCTTCTTTGTTAAACCTACCTCTTAGTTGTTTGGGCTTTCTGCATCAGGCTACCCACTATTTAAGTAGTAAATTTTTACAATTACCATTGTTGGTGTTTTGTCTTTTTCTCTCTCTCTAGCCTCTGTCTTTCTTACCCTATTTAACAGGGTAATTCTTTTTAGCTTCAGTGGTATTCTCCCTTTCTATATTAAAAAAAAATTTATATATATATATATATATATATATATATATATATATACATACATATATATATATATATATATATATATATATATATACACATATATATATATATATATATATATATATATATATATATATATAGGTCCACTACATATTACCAAAAGCTCACATTACCGAAGCCCATTTGACTGAGACCATAATACCGAAAGTTCATTTTACCGAAAGCCCATATGACCGAAAACCCATTTGACCGAAAACCAGCACTGGCAGGTATATGCCCATTTCCCCACTGTAGTGCGACTCTGGAGTGAGAATATTAAGTTGGGGGGTGTAGCCCCCCACATAATTGCAGTCTATGTACTATTATATTAATGTGTATCCATTAAATATACATGAGAACTTATAACATCAATAGAAGGTTATTGCAAAATGTGGGGGGCTACGCCCCCCACACCCACCAGCTACTTTTACAGTGTGGGTTCTGTCAGTAAGCCAGTTGGCAACCCATCGAGTGATGTAGGGATTTATGCACAGCTTACTAAGTTTATCTATAATTCCAGAGTGGGGGATGGTGTTGAAGGCCTTAGCAAGGTCCAGATCGACTGTGTGGACTGCCTTACCCTCGTCCACAGCTATGGAGACTGATTCAAAGAAGTCAATCAGGTTCAGGAGACAAGATCAGCCCTTCACGAACCCATATATATATATATATATATATATATATATATATATATAGGAGAGCTACAGAATCTTCTTCTTTCGGCTTTTCCCGGTTAGGGGTCACCACAGCGGGTCATCTGTCCACTCATGATTGGCAGTGGAGTTTTACGAGTTGCCAGCCCAGCGCCCAACCTTCCACAGAAGGCACACACATGCACACACTTACACCTAGGGCCAGTTTAGAGTGTCCAATCCATCTACCGCATGTCTTTGGGATTTGGGAGGAAACTGGAGCACCCGAAGGAAACCCACGCGACCACAGGGAGGATATGCAGACTCCGTAAAGAAGGCACCCCAGCCGAGAATCAAACTGGAGTACCTCTTGCTGTGAGGCAGCAATGCTAACTGCTGCACCACCGTGGCTGCCCTCCACAGTGGCCGCCTGAAAACCAAAATCCTGAGACCAAAATCCTGAAAGGATACCAGCACTTACTATATTCCAGCAGAAGTACATACAGAAAGAAATAAAACACAAACTATATTACTGTTTTACAAGTAAATGCAAGGGGGCAAGCCCCCTTGCACCCCCCATGTGGGAGGCTGAGCCCCCACACCCCCTGCTACTTAAATATATCAACTCCAAGATTGCAGTTAGTGTAGTGAAGTGCAATCTCGGAATTGATATATTTAAGTAACGAAATGGGAAGCCCAACATGGGAGGTGCAGGGGGGCTTTTCCCCCTGCATATAGTTGAAGGGTAATATGTTTCTGTATGTAGTTGTACTGGAATATAGTAAGTGTTGGTATGCTGTGTGTTTTCAGGATTTTGAGTTTTCAGTATTTTGAGTTTTCAGGATTTTAAACTTTCAGGATTTTGGTCTCAGGATTTTGGTCTTTCAGGATTCTGTAGCGCTCCCATATATGTATTTAATTTTCTCATGTTTTCTATAGTTTTTGTACTGTCATAGCCAACAGGTTTTAAAAAATGCACTTCTTGTGGGCAGAAAATTCCTAACTCAGATGCCCACAATGAGTGCATTACTGTTTCGGGCCAGCTCACTTAAATACAAGCTGCTTATTCTGTGCAGTCTTTAATTCTTGAGCTATAGCTGACAGAAGAAACAAACTGGCTCTCAAGGGTTTGCTTCCTCCCTCATCTTCAGGGGCTCAAACCCCAGTAAGCCACCAAAAGCTTCTTTAGAACACAGGAAATTATCACCTCTGAAGTCCCCCAAGACTGCCTAGGAGCCAACCTCCAAAGTTGTTAAATTGTCAGATCTAGTTTTGTCAGATGCAATATGATATACAGTGGATCCTACCCTATCAGATCTGAAACCATTGGATCCCATCATGATTTCTGCTGGTCTGACCACTCAAGTTATGGATCCTAAGTCTTCGTGTCCAAAACTTGGTACTTCATGCTCTCCAAGGACTTGTTCTCCTGAGATTCTTATTGATCCTGTCTCCCCTAGGCTCCATTCTCCATTTATGTAGACTCCAAAAAATCCATTCAGACCTCAGTCAACCACCTCATCCACCAGAACCTCCAGGAGTCTATCTAAAGCATTAATGGATAGGATGATGCAAAGGTTCCTCAGAACTCGGATCCAGATAGGGCTTATCTCGGCTCTGACCCATATTGGATCCATAAGTCTTCCTGCCAGTGCTCACACAGACTTATCTCCTTCTCTGATCCATCCTTCAATTTTGGAGCCCCAGGATCCAACAGTCCTGAGAGTTCTGGAGTCGGATGTGAATAGAATTACTTATTCAGCTCCAAAAATATCCCTGATCAGTCCTGTCCCTATACCTTCCGATTGGAACAGGTCCCAGAGCCAAAGCTTTGGCATCATATCCTTGGGGCCAGGATCTACTCTTATGATTGGATTCATTCCTGCCCCTTGGAGCCTCAGTGCTGAACAGCTCAGATCTGGTTCCCTTTTCCAGGCACAAATTAGGTCAGAGTCATGATCTACCTGTACTGGAACAGTTGGCTCCAGTGAGGTTGGCCATGGCCTCTCTGGGTCCATCTGCCTTTGAAGTTGTGGAAAGGGCTTTTTTTTTCTCTTTCTAGAGATCCAGTTTCTCACCCCTTTGATCCTACCTGTAACTCCTCTTCAGTTCCAAGCTGTGAGTCTATCAGATCTATTCAACAGGGACAGCCAGCTTCACCTAGCTTCCAGTCGGTTCCCATGGAGGAACTCCCCATCTCTTCTGATAACTCCCAGAACATCCCTCCCAAGGAAGTCCATCAGAAGAGGACATGCAAGAGGAGGCATATAGATTCCCTACTGGAATCTCTCACTAAAGATACTAATTTTGAGAAAGGAGAAGTGTCCCCAGATCACCACTTGATGACCCCTCCTTTGGAGACATATTAAAGATGCTTAAACAGAAAGGTGATTGGTCTTCTGATAACCCTTCTTCAGAGGAGTCAGTATTTCTGGAGGCTTTTGGTTCTGACCCATCTATGTCTTGGGTGACCCCCCCCCCCCCCGGCGGATGAGCTTATTGATCTGGTCTCTCCATGAGCATGGAAGGAGCTGGATCCTGTTGAGCCAATACCACACTGCCTAGACAATTTCTTAGCCCCTACAAAATATAAATCTTACTGGATAAAAGGAGTCCCTGTGGATGCAGTGGTGTTCCACTGAAAATGAGCAAGCAAAGCAGAGCTCTTCTGTTCAACCAACTAACAGAGAGTCTAGGGTGCTGGATAGATTTGGAAAGTGAGTTTTTGCCTCAGTGACCTTCACTCTGTGGTCTCTGAACTATCTAGCACACTTACAAGGCTACAGAGAGATTTGAACAAACAACTGTCAAATTTGCTTTCTGACACCATGTCTGCAGAGGATTTCAAAAGATTCTAAGCTGGCCATCCTTTTGTCAGTTTTCAATGTATCCATGAGCTTGATCTCTCACACAGAAGAAGGTGCCTCACTGGTAGCTGTTACAGGGATTGATGTAAGGAGACATACCTGGATGCGGCTATGCAACTTTGCTGAGCCTTTCAAGGTGTATTTTTATCAATGCTCCCTTGGGTGGAAGTTCTTTGTTTGGTCCTTTTGTAAAAGAAATGTTTACCCACAGTGAACAAGAAGAAAAACCCTGTCTGCTGTGGGAATCAAGTTTTCTACTCCTCAACAAACTATCTCTAGAAATCAGAGAGGTGGTAAGAAAATGTGGTTCCACAAATCTCAGAGAC
The DNA here is from genome assembly GCF_019279795.1 of Protopterus annectens. Lineage (NCBI taxonomy): Eukaryota > Metazoa > Chordata > Ceratodontiformes > Protopteridae > Protopterus > Protopterus annectens. The sequence goes on along the minus strand of NC_056725.1, from coordinate 1,792,340,695 downwards.
CTTTCCAGGATTCTCATTTAGAAAGCTCCTTCAGAAGCCAGGAGACAGTTCTAATGGTAGATTTCATCCTTGAGGCAGAGGAGGCTTGCAAACTCAGGGTTTCTAAGATTCCTTCCTAGACAGACCCTTTCAGTGCTCCTGAAGTGCTGTTCGACTGCCTACCTCTGGATGCAGTCGGGGGACACTTGTCCTTGCACCCAGATATCTGGACTGCTATAACAAAAAAATTACTGGGTGCTAAAAATAATATCCAGAGGTTACTTCATACCATTTTCCCATTAACCAATCTCCAAAAGAAAGAAGTTTCCCAACATTCCACTCAGTCAGAGGAAGGTTTCAGCACAAGAAATTCAAAATCTGCTAGACAAAAGAGTCATCCAGACCAAACAAGGTTCGGAACTTACTCACATTTCTTTTTAGTGCCCAAAAAGACAGGGGACCTCAGACCAGTTTTGGATCTAAGCAAACTAAATCAATTTTTGAAAAAGTTGGACTCACCACAGCCCCCTGGGTATTTACCAAATATATGGCAGTGGTAGTAGCTCACTTGAGACTAAAAGGATTCTGAGTGTTTCCATATCTAGATGATTGGCTCCTCACCTCCCCTACCATGTATCTCCTACAACAATCCATGGACTATTTGCTGCAGATTTGTCACTCACTATGTACCATGGTCAATTATATCAGATCAAGCCTCATACTGGTACAGAGCCTGGAGTTTATTGGTGCACATCTGAACACAACAATCTAGATTGCTTCTTTGCCTACTCATTTCATAGACACTCAGATCTCAAGTTCATCAAATTCAATCTCAACTGGCTCCTCTAGCCAGACTAATTCTCCAAGCTTTAGTGTCCATGGTAGCGGCAATAGTTCTAGTCCCTTTAGCATGCTACTTTATACATATTGTTCAATGGACTCTAGATGTTCAATAGTCTGTTCTTCGACAACCCCTATAATTTCCAGTGAAACTTGCACAAATATGCAAATGTAATATCCACTGGTGGATCCAGTCAGATGACATTTACCTAGGTGGGACCTTTGCCCTACCTCCCCCATTGGCCATAGTGGCCAAGTATTCCTCTTAATTGGGATGGGGGGCATTAGTTGGGAAGAATGGTCAAGGGTATGTGGTTCGCCCAAGAGACCAATTCGCATATCAATGTTCTGGTGATAGGAACAGTTCTTTTAGTGTTGTAGGCATTTCAAGATGGTTTTCCTCAAGATACTATTGTGATTCAAACCAACAACATGTCTGTGGTCTGGCACATCAACAAACAAGGGGGAACTTGATCCTACCCTTTTGCTAAGAAGCCATGAGGGTATGCAGTGGACAATCTTCTCCAACCACTTTCTTATAGCAATGCACATTCCATGTAATAGCAGACAAACTCAGCAGGTTCATTCTGATGCTTCACAAGTGGTCTCTCATTCAATCAGTGGAGGAGAAAATTTCCACTGTTGGTGTCAACCATATTGTGATCTCTTTGCATCTCCCCACAACACCAAATGCAGTATGTACTTTGCCCAGCCCCTCCCACCTGGGGAGTCACTGAAAGATGCTCTAGTCCATGCTTGACCCTCCAGTTTCCTTTTATGCTTATCCCCCAGTACCTCTCATTGCAAAATTCTTACAGAAAGACACTTGGTTGAAAAGCTTAGTCATCTTCATTGCCCCTTTTTGGCCTTGTCAGGTATGATTCCACTTCCTTTAGTCTCATCTTCGTTATTCACCATGGATGCTAGACCCATGTCCAGATCATCTTTCACATCCTTCGGAGATGAATCATCCCAGTATCCCAGCCCTCAAACTAACTGCATGATTTATCCAGTTACATCGATAACCAGACAGCTTGGGTTTTCTTCCCCAGTACAGGCCATACTGTTATCCTCACAAAAAGTCTACATCAAAAGGATTTAAAAGAGTAAATGGAAAATAATTTGGTTTTGGTCTCTAAAAAACAACCTTGAGCCTTTTACTGCTCCTGTCTGTGCTACACTAGATTTTCTAGCTTCTCTCTTTAAAGAAGCTGCTAGTTTTTCCACTATCAAAGTACAATTAGCAGCCATATCAATTTTTTATTGAGGAGACAAAAAGTGTGATTTGGCTGCTTCCAAATTATGTAAGGCATTCTTAAAAGATGCCTTCATTCTCAGACTTCCAGTAAAAGATCCATCACTGCCCTGGAATCTAACAGTTGTACTGGAAGGTTTGACTTAAAAACCCTTTGAACTTTTGGCAAAAACTGGCTTAAAGTATCTGTCTTGGAAATCAGCCCTTTTAGTGGCTATTACTTCCACTAAAAAGATTTCTGAACTCCTGACTCTTTCATCTAAGGCCCCTTGCATAGTTTTTCATACAGAGTTACCTTATGAACCATCATTACTTCCTACCCAAAGTGGTCTGTGAGTCTAATATTAACCAAACCATTCATTTACCAGTCTTGTTTCCAAATGTTTCAAACAAAGGAGAATACATGCTGCATCTTCTAGATGTGCATAGACAATTACGTTTCTATTTATACAAAACAAATGAATTCAGAAAAAAAAACAGACCAGCTTTTCATCTCTTTTTCACCAAATTGGTTAGGATCTACAGTCTCTAAGTAGCAGTGGCCAAATGGATAACCAACAACATTTCCAGGAATTATTCCCAAAAGGGCCTTTTTCTACCACAAATGCCTAAAGTCCATTCTACTGCAGTCATGGCCACTTCATCTGCTTTTTGTCAAGAATGTCTATTAATGATATTTGTGCAGCAGCCATATGGTCCAATGCTCATACCTTTGTTACTCATTGCAAACTGGACCTAATTTCCAGGAGTAGAGTTTCCTTGGGTTCAGTCATTCTCCAGAATATCCTTCCATGAAGGCCACCCAAGATTCATGTAGCTGGAGACAGTCTCATTTGTTGAGGATGAATAAAAAGGACAACATCAGATTTAAAAGTTATCCACTCACCATGTCTAGGCATCTGTGTTGTCCATTTTCATTCTTCCTGAACTTCCCCTCCCTCCATCCCCCATCCTAAAATTTTCTAGAGTGGCTTAATAGTTTTTCTTGTTGGAACTTAAGGTTCTGGATTTGAGTCCTATTCTATAGCCTATCCTTTCCTTTAACTACTTAATTTAGAGTTTATGGCAGCAAATTTGATCAGAGGTGGTGGGGATGAGCTAGGGTATTATGGGTAGAGGGATGAGCTTGAGAGTTGGATCAAAAATCTGAAGTATGCAGCCAAATTGGATCCAAAGTTTGGATCCATAGCCCATTCATTGAAGAAAAATGAAAACGGACAACACAAATGCCTAGTTATAGTGAGTACATAACTTTTAATTTTTACCAGAGCTCATCTTGCTAGTGTTCTAACTACTCTGTTGAAAGAAAAAAAACAACTGCTTTGGATTGTATGTTGTTTTATTTATTGGTATTTATCCTTTGTTGAGCAGATTAATTCTAGTAGGCTAATATCTTTTCAGGGGAGACTAAGGTGTATTTATACTACTCAGGGAAATTGGCCAGGGCATTGGAGAACTTCCCCTACTCTGATACAGCACTCTAGATGCATAGGGCCACTGATTGTGATGCATCCATTCAGTTCCTAGTGCAGTGGCCACTGGGTGAATGGTGCACAACGATTGTGACCGAGAAAAATGAGGTTGAGGCAAATGCTGAATCCATAGTTATTTTTTTCCATTTTGGAAAGAGAGAAAGCTTCTCTAAATGAAGGAAAAGGAAATCAGATGGAAGATTCTGAATAAATCTTCCAGAGAGAGTTACTTGAAGGCTTGAAAGGTGAGGCAGAAATTATAATTACAACCCTCCAGTTGGGAGGGCTGTGGGATGATATATTGGAAAATCTATTAGAACAGAGCAAGCTGGAGAGAGGAAAAGATGTTTTGTTAGGTAAAATGATTGAGAAATTGAATAGAAGGGAAGAAAAACAGAAGAAGTCATTTGTGGAGATAGTAGAGATACAAAAGGTAGCAGGGAAATAGAAGAAGGAGATGGAAGGGTTAAAAAGGGAAAAATGTGTTGTAAGAATCCAAAATAAAGAAAAAGTAGACTTGAACAGATATGAGATTTGGGGCAAGATAGTTGTGACTTTAGGCATAAAGGCACATGAGGTAGACCTTTTAGTTTGATTACAAAGAGACATACATTTTCTTTGAGACTGCTGAGATCCTGGAAGCTTTTTTTGTATGGATAGAGAAAATATGTTTATCCCTGGAAAAAAATATGTTGCAAAGGCTTTTTTCTCAAGAAACACAGACAAATATTAATAAACAGTTCTAAACAGAAACCAAAAGAGAGACTGTAAAACTATTTGTTAAAGAATTTCTTTAATGAAGTAAAGTTAATTTCAAAAGTTTTTGATAATAAGGGACTTTGGACAGGTGCTTGGGACTGTAATGTGATTTTGAAAATGTATTAAGGCAACATTTCAGTTTTGAAATATAATTTCAATATTCCAAGTAGGATTATTGTTGATGGACATAGAGCTGTTGCTGAGTACTGGAGATAACTGGGAGCATGTTTTTTTTCTGTCAGAAGGAGGGACATTTCATTAATAATTGTAATAAAAGGATGCTATTTATATGGGGAAAATAGTCATAATGCTAAAAATTGTAAAGAAATGTGTTATAAATATAAGGAAATATGGCGTATATGGATAGAGTGTAAAAAGGAGAGGAGGTTAGATTGTGAAGCTGAACAACAAAGTATAAATGAAAAAGAGATATTGTAATTCGAAGAAAAACAAAAAGAGAAGAGAGAAAGTAGTGATATAAATCAAGAAGAGAGTTTGGATAATATACAAAAAAGCAAAAGGGAGAGGGAGAGTAGAACAAAAACAGTGATGAAGATTATATAAAATGGAAAATAGTTGGAAAGTACAATTAGGAAAATAATTAAAGACAGGAAAAGAAACTTTCAGGACTTAGAAATAAATTTTAAAAAGAAAGGTAAATGGATAATTAAAATACTTTCTTGTAGACTAAAAAGAAGAACAGCAAATAATCCTTGAATTCTATCCATTAACATTAACAGTATTAAGAATATAGTTAAGAGAATTGGAATAATAGAATGGTGTAGTAGGTGTGGTGTGGATTTCATAGTATTAGAAGATATTAGGATTATAAATAAAGAAGAAAGGGAACAGACAGAGACGTTATGGACAGGTGGTATAATATGGAATTTCAGATACGAAAATTGCTCATGATTTGCTATATTGTATAGAAAAGGAATAAACATTTTAGATTATACTTTAGTTAGACCAGGAAGATTGATGGTAGTAGAATTAAGCTAGGAAGGAAAATGTAGAGATTAATAGCAATATATGCATATGTGTTATATAAAGAAAGAGAAATTATTTTTAGATATATTAATCTGTGTCATAGTAAATATGAATATAATAATAACAGGAGATTTTAACTGTAATTTAAGACATAAGAAGAACAATATAGAATAGATAAGAAAGCAATGGAAGAAATAAAACATGGACATTTAAAATTATGGAATTTAAGCAAGAATGTATATCAGAGAGGGAGATTTCAAACAGTGATAGATTGTTTTCATTTGTCAAAAACAATAAAGGCTATAATAGAACAAACAGTAGAGATTTTTTGTTTGTTTTTTGCATCATTCAACAGTATGGATTGAAATAGATGAAAATAAGGAATATGTTAAAATAGGGAGAGGTATTCAGAGAAGTAATGGAAAAATGGAATAAAAATAGTCAAGAAGACATAATAAAGTTAAGGAAAGATTATTTAACAATGAGTGATTTTTATAAGAACTGGTCAGAATGGTGGATAACATTTAAAGACAAGTATAAGAAGATGTATTTTATATTGGAGAATGAGAGAAAATGAAAAGATAAACACGAATATGGGCAAATTCAAAAATATATGTTATGTAGTCTGGATAGGAATGAAGGGGATTATTTTAGAAAAGAAGAAGAAATCTATCAAAAAAATCAAGAGAAAATTAAAGACATTATGTAGACAAAAATATTTTTTCAATGAAAGAAGAAAGGGGATCACCATATTTAAGTACTAAGGAAAGAGAAGATAATGGCATAATGAGAGAAATGAAAAGTAATACCAAGGTAAGACCTTACCTTGAGCAGCATTCTACCTCAGTGTGTGTGAAGGCAGCCTACCACTGGTCTCTGCACTGGTCCCCCCCCTCCTCCTTGGTCTTTCAGTCTTCTCCCCAAATTACCTCTTTCTAATCTCTCTAAACCTAATCTTCTCTGGGGAACATCTTTCCTCGAAGTGCACCTCCCTCCTTTTTCCACTAGATGGCAGCATACTCCATACATACAGAATAGTAATGCTCCTCCCTGCTTCACAACTTTCCCTGCCTAACAGTGTCTCTGCCCTCCTTTAAGGATCCTGCACTCTCTCATATACTTACTACTAGTGTGCTCCTCTTGAACCACACAAAGCCCTTAGTCATACTCTAATACACTCCTCTATAAAAGAAGTTTACAACCACTTACCTGCACCCCTGCTACAGCTCTCTACTTTCAGCCTTGGGGTTACTGATTGTTTACTCAGGCCTTCCTGTCTCCTTGGCTCTTCCCCCTCCGTTCACCCTGAGGGCTCACTCTGCTCCCCTACCCTGCCCCCAATTGTCACCCGCCCCCAGTACTCCTACACTTATTCTTTACCTTCCAGCCACTCCCACTATTCCAGCCTATCCTGTTAAATTACCCCTCCCTCTTCACCAACCAATCCTGATACACCTGCCCCTCCCCTCCCTCCCCCCATACACCTTCCTCTCTAAACCACTCCCCACCCACTCCTTTCATCTCTTCAACTTTCTCTTTCTATCACCTCCTACCAAATCTAATTATCATGCCCACTCTTCCAACCAAACTCCTCCTGCTCTCATCCTCTACCATACTTCTATTATACCTTTACCAAATAACCAACTATACCAATTTTCATATACCCTCTCCTCCTTGTTCTCCCCAAAACCTCCTATCGTCCCACTACCATAATATCTCTGTTTCTTTATTTCCCTCCCACCCCTCCCTTCTATCAAAAGTAAAACATTTCCTTACCATAAATAATAACTCCAAACTTAAACCAAAGCCTTTCCGCCCTCCTCCAACTAATTACAAATCAGAAAACAACACCCTCCCCACCTCCCCTACCTTTATCTAGCTGGTGACATTCACCCCAACCCATGCCCTAATTTCTCTCCCTCTATTCTCCCACACTCTAACAACAAACACCCTAACAAAAACCTCAAATTCATTACTATTAACGCCCAAAGCCTAAAAAATAAATTAACTCTCTTCCTTGCCTGGCTCAGTCATAACTCTCCTGACATTGCTGCTATCACTGAAACATGGCTAAAACCTGATATTTCTGACTCAGAGTTCCTTCCTCCAGGATTTCATTGTCTCCAGTCAGACTGGCCAAATAAAAGAGGTGGTGGCGTTGCTCTACTTTACTCCAACCTCTTGTCCATTACTCCCTACCCTAACCCCATCCCCTCTTTTAACAACTCTGAAATTGTGATTGGTTTACTAAAAATAAACAACCATAAAAGCATCTGCATCATTTGCCTCTATATTCCCCCTGGTAACAATATCAGTACTCTTGAAGACATCCTCTCCTGGACCTCCTCCAATATTAACCTGGAAACCTTCATTATGGGTGATGTAAATATTGACTGGGGAAAAATCAGTAGCGCCAATCCCACTATAGCCATCAACCCATTCAAGTTCAATCAACTTACTAATTCCTTCACTCGACCCAACAAAACTAATCCCCCTGGCACAATACTTGACTGAATCCTAGTATCTCACCCAAATAAAATTACAAAATCAGGCGTCACCCCTGACCCACTAGGAGACCATTTCCCTGCCTTCGCCATTCGTGCTACTCCCTCCTCCCCACACTCTCACCACTACATTCATACTCGTAACCTATCTAACTTTAACCCTACTTCCTTCTCTAACTCTCTTAAACTATCCAACTGGAACCTCCTAAAAACACTACCACTAGATGAAGCCATTGACTACTTCAATTCTACATTTTTAACTGTCCTTAACTCCCAAGCCCCTATTAGAACAAAAAGAATCAAAACTATTAACTCCTCATGGCTCTCTAAAGACACTAAAAAGATAATGCTTCAAAAAGATAAAACCTGGAAAGCCCACCTTAAACATAAGGATCCACAAACCTTCCTCAAATATAAGCAGTTGAGAAACTTAGCCAAAAAGCAAGTCATTAGGGATAAAAAGTTCTACTATATCCAACTACAAGAAAACAATGCAAGAAATCCTAAACAATTCTGGAATTCTATCAATTCCCTCCTTAGACCAGGTACAAAAAGCAACCCCTCTGCTGATACCAGAAAATCAGACCTCGAAGTAGCCTCCCTTTTCAATTCATTCCTTACCTCTTCTATTGCTGATCTAACCAAAACTTTCTCCAGCAATAACCCTCCCACCCTCCCTGCTCAATCTTCAGTCCCTGCATCCCTTGCCCCCTCCTTTGAACTCAAATCTGTATCCACCAACCTTATAAAGAAACTTCTCCAAAAACTAAAGCCTTGTTCAAATGCCCCTGATAACATTCCATCTTCCTTCCTAAACATTTCTTCTGACTCTATTGCCATACCCATCAGCATCCTAATAAATAGGTCTTTACTTGAATGCTATGTACCCAAACTATGGCGCTCTGCCTTCACTCTGCCTCTCCACAAGGGTGGCAAAACTTGCTCTGTCTCCAACTTCCATCCCATAGCCATCCTCTCCCCTATATCCAAAATTCTTGAAAAATGTATCCACCTGCAGCTCTTGCCATTCCTTACCAAATACCAACTTCTCTCCCCCCTACCCAACACGGCCTCCGCCCTGGACATAGTGCTACCACTGCCTTTCTCTCCTTCTTACACTCTGTCAACTCAGCACGTGACTCCGGTAACTTAGTCTCCTCTGTTCTTCTAGATTTATCCAAAGCCTTTGATACCATCTCTCATTCACTCCTTCTAAACCACCTCTCTAATCTCAACATCTGCCAAAAAACTCTCTCTTGGTTCTCCAGCTACCTTTCAAACAGGTCCCAAGCTGTGAAATGGGGCCAAGCTACCTCTTCTTTCCTTCCGACCCCTACTGGTGTACCACAAGGTTCCATTCTAGGCCCATTACTATTTAACATCTTTATTAATGACTTCCATAAAGCTATTCCCAACACCAAAGTTGTGCAATATGCCGATGATTCCACTTTAATCTGTTGTGCCCCAAATCTAGCAGAACTAAAGACCCTAACATAGATTGCCTTTTCTACCACAGAAAACTGGATGCTCCAAAATCATCTTGCCCTAAATGCAAACAAAACTAAGATCCTCCTTTTTACCCCATCTAAATCATCCTCTCTAGATAAGAACTCATTTTTAATTACCAGCCACAATACCTCCACCATTGAGATTTTCTCCTCCACCAAGCTTCTCGGCGTTATAATTGATGACCAACTAAAATTTAATGACCATATCCAACTAAACATAAAAAAAACTCACATAAAACTTGGACTACTGTATAGAAACAACCACTTCCTTTCTCCTCACACCAGACTTACGCTTGCCTCTACTTTCCTTCTTCACTCCCTCCTGTACGGTGCTCCCCTCCTCACTAATTTATCTTCTACACTTACCTCCAAATTGGAACAATGCTACAACAAAATCTCTAGATTTGCCACAAATGCCAAATCCTCCTCTCATCATTGCACCTCCCTCACTCCTTAAACTAGCTGGAACTCCCCAATCACCTTGACTTTCTCCAAATTTCAACAGCCCACAAATTATTCTTCCACCCCTCAAACTGCCCTGCTCTTTCTAATATTCTACAGCCTTATACCCCCCTTAAATCACTTAGATCCTCTCACCAAAACCTAATCACAGTTCAAAAACCTAAACGCCCCGCAGGTCAACTGCTCTTATCCTTTACCCTAGCCAAAAATGGAATGCTCTGCCCTCCTCACTTAGGACCTATACCAACCCAAACATCTTCAAAAAACAGCTTCATTCCTACCTCTACCAAAACAGGAAATGAAATTGCACTCCTCAGCCTTTACCTCTGAAGCTATCCTCCCACTTCTCTCCTGGCTAACCTCACTTACCTACCTAACCTCTTTAATATACTCAGCTTATATTCCTAATTAGTACATCCTGATTTCTTGCCTAAACCAGGATTTTCCCCTTGAATATTTGGGATTTTTTTCTTTTACTTCTCAGTCTCTGATTACTGTTATTTGTAATACAATAGTCTCTGAAACTTTTATTGTTACTTTTTATTCAAATTTTTATGTAATTTATTTTATAAATTGTATGTAACTGTATGTAACTAAACACATGGAGCTTTTCTCCCCGGGCCTCCACTGAAAACGGGCCCCCAAGCCCAGTGGACCTCCCCGGTAATCAAACTGAAATAAATAAATAAATAAATAAATAATGGTAAAATAGAAAAAGGGCACTCTAAAATAATAGATATTTCCCAGGATTCAGCAAGCTCTGCATGGCATACAGGAATAATGCAAGAGCTGCTGCAGGCAATATGGCTTCTGTGCGATCCAGGAATAAGCTCCCGGGATGTGCACAAGCACTCCTGCACTATTCCTGTATGGACACAGCCTCTGTATGCTAATTACCTCATTTGCTGGTGAAAGCGTTGCAAATGAGGTGAATTAGCGATCCAGGAAGCAGGCAGGTGTCCGTGCGGGAATAGTGTAGACTGCAGAAATGTATTCAGCCAATAGCTGAATGCATGTCTGCAAACTACAAAATGAAGACATGACAGCTTGTAAAAATGTATGTATTAGAAGGGTTAGGCATGCTGAAGGCCAAATATATGGTCATAGACATGAAAATTAGTTTCAGAATTATAAAAATTTACTTTTTTTTGTTGGCTGATTTCGGCCATTTAAGCACAGGGCAGTGGTGTGCAAATTGGATTGGCCCGAAAATAATAAAAATAAAGCTAGAAATAAGCTTTTAAACCAAACTCAGTATTTTGCCGTAATAGACAATTGCATGCATAATACAACAAGACCATGGAATACTGGTTGCTAAAGGGGAAGGCTGAGTGTTGGATTTGTAAACAAGCATTAGCAGTCAATCCTATGCAAATGAGGGCAATGATACTGAATCACAGATTTCCACTCAGTGCTAGCTTGCACCCAACCGTGTAAGTGCAGCAACAACATGGTGCAAGCCTAAGAGGCAGATGACCTCATAGGGGGGATTGTCATGCATGCTGTAAGCTTATTGGAGCTCTATGGCCCGTATTTGCCCTTAGCTAAGCACATAAGCACAGCTAAGGTAGGGGGTATGTCTGAAGCTGGCTAGCAGTCTTTACATTGCCTAAATGGGTGTGCATTTAGCACACCAGGTTTTAAAAAAAAAAAAAAAAAAACAGGAAATAGCAGCTCCATTCACATTTGAGCACTGGGTTTGTGTGGCACACCTCAGGGCTTAAACAGGAAGGCAACGGGAAGAGAAAACAGCAGTAGGAAGGTAATCAAGGAGAACTAGCATAGCTGGCAGGTGAAATGTATCAGAATCAGGTAATTACACAGGCAGCAGCCCAGCCCAGCACACTACTATAAACTATGCAAACACGTTTCCCTCTGTTTTTTCCCCACAAACCCTTCACCACTGGTGTACACAAATGGGGAAATTTTACCTAACAAAGGCAACAAAATGATAGGGGCTGCTTTCGCTCTCATAAATCAACATGTGGAAGAGGCTGAGGGTGGAGAGGATGACAGTGCTGATGACCAACCCACAGTGTGGAGAAGGAGAAGAGTGTACAGACCCAGGGTAACCTACCAGAGGCTACATGAGCTGGAGATAGTGGAGTGGTATAGGGTGGACACAGACCTCCTAGAGCAAATTGTTGAGCTGTGCCGGCCACGCCTCACACAAAGAAGCAACAGAGGGGAACCCATCCCAGTGGATACCAAAGTATGTGTAGGCTTAAGAATACTAGCCGCAGGTACCTTCCTAAGGCCAACTGGTGATATCATGGGGATCTCACAGGCATCAGCATCCAGGGTACTCCACCATTTACTGGATGTCATGTCAGCACATGCCGTTGACCACATATATTTTCACAACACCTGTGAGGGGTTGACCAGCAAGATGCGTCTCTTCCACCAAATAGCAGAATACCCTGAGGTAGTGGATGCTATAGCCTGCACACACATACACATCAAAGCACCTCCCGGTGAGTGGGGTAGGGTCTACATAAACTGCAAGGGCTTCCCCTCCATTAACTGCCAGGTCATGTGCAATGCCCAGGGCATTATAATGAATATGTGTGCTGGCAGCCCTGGAAGCTATCATGAGTCCCACATCTGGCATATGATGCAGCTGTACCAGCGATTTGCCAATGGGGGCATCCCATATGGCCACCTAGTGGGGGATGCTGGTTATGCACTGGAGCCGTGGCTGATGACACCCATCAGAAATGCACACACACCCAAACAAGAACTCCATAACAAGACATGCACAGACCAGAATTATTATAGAGCATGTGTTTGGGATGCTCAAGTCACAGTTCCGGTGCCTGGACATATCCAGTGGAGCCTTGCAGTACTCAACAGCTACATGTACCCAAATTGTCATTGTATGTACCATGCTACACAATATGATCCTGTGGAAACAGTTCCAGCAGGAATAACATGGGGCAGGGCCACACAGCCCCCCACCATTGCCAAGGCCAGCACAGGCACAGAATGACTCAGAAGAGGAACAACCTGAGCCTGCCCCTGTAGACAGAAGGACGTGTGCCCAATTTGCCTAAGCCTTGGCAAAGAGGCAATGCATAGCACATACACTGACACGTTAGGAACCCAGGGAATGACACCTCTTTCTGACTCGTACATACAGTAAAAGGGATGCCAAATGTGACACTACCTGTGCTTAACCATGTATAGGGAGTGTACTCTGTGCATCCGACATAGTCAGCCCTCCAGCACCATCCTCAGCACTGACACAGCCACAAGGTAAGTCACTCTCACTATCAATTGTTGAATGTACTAGTATGTTCTGCTTGTTGTATCTATGGTATGGAGGTGAGCATGCAAAGGAATTGGGTGGCTGAATGGGATGGCAGCAGATAGTAGACACCTATATCGGCAGCATAAGATCCATAACAAATACTGGTGTCAACATAGTAGGCAGTACTAGACAAAATGACAAAACCCACTGCAGGACATACGGTGGGCCAAATATGTGTCCATAACACACACACACACACACACACACACACACACACACACACACACACACACACATGGATTTCAGTGAGGCTCACATACCGAACAACAGTCTCAGCCAGCAGGACAGGTGTAGACAAACACAAAGAAAGGCTGTGCTAAGGCCTGCTATTGATAGCAAGGGAGAACAGCCCTCCTCCACACCTACACAGACAAATTACAACAGGTCAGGCAGTGGGATGTTAGTTCTGAAGGATAAGAAGTCTGAAATTGAAATGTAGGTCAATAAAACCTAAGAACTGTACTACACTGATATGCCTCTAGTCTGCATGATAGGTCAGAATACAGAATAAAACGGAAGCCAACAGAGTACCTGAAATACCAGTACGGTCATAGCAAATGTTTACAGTTGTCAGGTGTGCCCCCCCCCCCACACACAATCCTATGTAGAAATGTAGTAACATGTATGTATGGGTATAATAACAGTGGAGCACAAATTACCTGAGCTGGCCAAATTAGCAGGATAGATTGTTGCACATGTTCAATATGCAGCGCTCTGTGTGTTAGGTTGTTGTGTATTGTATATTGTGTGAAAGTGGTCAGCATGTAGGCATGGAAGGTTGTGTCCTGGTGGCCAGTAACCAGTACTGTTGATGACAGGACCAAGTTCTCACAACTGCAGTGCCAAACACAATGCATCCCAGCAAGGTACAATCCAGCAATAATCAATACCCACAGAATGCAGCATGCTGAAGTGGTGTCCCATGCAAGTGTGTCTCTAGCTGTAAGCAGTACCCTGCCAGCATCCACACAAATGGATTAATAAGGACAGAAACTATTGCCATTAACACCTTGCACACCTACCCTGTCACCCCAGGGGAATACAGTGGCTTGCAGCCTGGGACTGTAGGAGTGACAGAATGCACTGGCCTGCTACAGATGCCCTGCATCACTACCAAATGCCCTACAGTCCTGTGTCAAAGGCATTTGTCTCGCCCATACTGCCAATGTATGTTATTTCATGGACTCCCAAATAACGGCATAACACAGTCCACAGAACACAAATGTAAGGCCATGTTGACAAATCCCAGAAGCATGTCCACCATGTCCAACTGCATGAGCTGTGGACCAACCCCTAAATACTGCTGGGATGAAGTGATAACTATAGGGATACTTATACGATATCATTTGCATAATGTTAGGAAGAGGATAGAATAACAGAGGGGGGGGTAGAAGCATGGATGCCATGGAGTGTGTGAAGTCTGAAACTCTGATGTGTGCACATACTATCCCTGCCTGCAAACACAGGAATGGGTGGTTAGAAACCTGCCCATAAACCACAATGTGAAGCGGTAATGACCAGAAATATGAGCCTTGCCTTTGGGTAACCTGTGTGAATCTGTACAGCTGTGAGTTATAGCCACAGCAGGATATGGTCATTCTGTCATGTCGATAGATGTACAAGCATGGGCTCCTCAGCCACCACAGTACCAAGGTGCTGGACCATTTACACAGACCCATCAGCAAGTGGCTGCAGCTGCCCCTCCAGATTGGCATGATTGTGCAATAATATGTAGGCTGCAGACCACAATACTGAACACAGCTTGTATTCCCCAGGAAATTACTGCGAGCAGATACTTATATCTGTCAGTAGTTGATGACATTAAACATCACAGTGTAAAACAGTACATATGTCTGAATATCTTTGCTAACACCAAAACCATGTAGCAATTATGTACAGTATCCCACTATCCTTTGCCCATTGTGACCCAATATTGTCAACCTATCTACAGATATCCTGCAGAAACAGGTTGCTAGCTGTAGGTGTAAAACACAAATGCCTGCACTGGAATGCAACCTACCTGGAATGTATTCACACATTCAGTACAGAAGGTCATACTGGGCATGCTTCCTCACTTAAGCCCATGTCTGATAACAAAATACAGAAGGGTCATACTTGGCATGCTCCACACTTACAGAAATCTACAGAAATGAAGCCCATGTCTGGCAACAATAGTGAACTATACATATCTGTCAGTCCCCGATGTCCGTGCACACACTCCACATTGCACACCAGTCATGCTTTGCACACACATCGCATAGGAATACACACATATATCCAAGAACAACACACTATAATAGGTCAAACATACACATACTTAGATGTGGGGAAGAGAGTGAAAGACAGTGACAAAGAGCTTCCCATCATGAGGCCTGTCCCACCCAGCACACATCCAATTGGCCAATATCACATGACGTGCAAATGTCTATCACTGTAGACATTTGCTTCTGGTAGCCCACAGCACTATAGTGTCTGTGGTGCTTGTGGTAACTGTGTAACATGACAGTACATGTCATTATTCATCTAACAGTTGTATACATAGTCCTGTCAAATGTAAAGTTTTGTGTGACTGAATGTTGTGTGTGTGCTTCCAGAGGAATGGTTTATGGCCCATTCAGACACACTGCACTCCTCATTGCCCTATTTTAGCTAGCCTGCAGATGTCATTCACCTTGAAATACACCTTTCGAGAAAGGCTAACCGTATAAGGTCCATGACACGTGCTATTACTGTGTAATGCTATAATATGATGTACTAGTTAAGTAGGAGTTCTAATCCAAGACACGGCAACTGTGAAACTCTGTGTGTGTATGCAGGGATCAATGCTTTTGAGGCCATTCACAGTCACTACACTTTCCATTGCTCTACTTTAGCAAGGCTGCTGATGTCCTTCACCTTGAAATACACCTTTGGAAGAGGGCTAGTCCTATAAGCTCTGTGGCACATGCTATAACTGTGTAATGCTATAGTGTGATGTACAAGTTGGGTAGGAGTGCTTATCCCAAGTATGACAACTGTGTGTGTGTGTAGGGAACAATGCTTTTGAGGCCATTCACAGTCACTACACTTTCCATTGCCCTACTTTGGCAAGCCTGCTGATGTCATTCACCTTGAAATACACCTTTGGAGTAGGGAAAGCCTTGCAAGCTCCATGGCGTGTGGTATAATTGCATAATGCTGTAGTATGATGTACTAGTTGGGTAGGAGTTTAACTCCAAACCATGGCAACTCTGAAACTCTGTGCATGTGTTTGTTTGTGTGTATAGAGATCAATGCTTCTCTGGCCATTCACAGTTACTACACTTTCCATTGCCCTACTTTGGCAAGCCTGCTGATGTCATTCACCTTAAAATATACCTTTGGAGTAGGCCTAGCCCTCTAACTTTGTGGCATGTGCTATAACTGCATAATTCTCAAGTGTGATATACTAGTTAGATAGGAGTTCTATTCCCAGACATGGCAACTGTAAATCTCTGTGTGTAAGAATCAATGCTTTTGAGGTCATTTACATTCACTACACCTTCCATTGCCTTACTTTAGCAAGGCTGCTGATGTCATCTACCTTGAAATATACCTTTGGAGAAGGACTAGCTCTATAAACTCCATGGTGTGTGCCATAAAAGCAGAACAATGTTGTAGCAATGACTACACAGCTATGGGTTTCAATCCCATCTGTAGCAAGTGTGAGTACCTCAGAGTGTGTGTCCCTATTTACAGCCTGTAGACATCTCCGAGCCCTAATTTAGCAGTCCTGCAGATATCACCCACCTTACAGGTATCTGCTGTAAAATCTATACCATATCAGGTCAGTGGTGTATGTGGCAAATGTGTAACATCATGGTCTGTAAAGGTTGTTAAATAGAGGTTTGAACCTCACCCCTGACAAATGTAAATGTGTGATTAGGGTGAAATTATTTTTGGGATCTCTCACCCACTACATCACCCAATGCCAGTATTTACAAGGGCTGTTGATGTTCCTCACCTTAGAAGCACCTTGGGACAACATCCATCTAATAAGCTCTGTGGCGTATGCGATAAATGTGGCACACTGTTGTAACAATACATAGATAGGTAGAGATCTGAATCTCAGTACTGGCAAGTGTATGTGTGTCATCAGTATCCTGTGTGGAGGTAGCTGTGATTGTGTAATAACAGGACTCATTGCGGGGTGGGTTTTGCAAAATTTGTATAGTGAGGACCGACTATATTTCACAATGTCCACCTTACAAGTACAACAGATGTCAAACAGCAGAGAGGCTGGTGCAGAAAATCCATCCCCCTACATGTGACATTATGGATCGGTGAACAATATAGGCAACCCTTGTATTACCCAGAGAACACTCTCCACCCATGTCTCATACACAAACACACTTGGCTAGGCATCAGCCACTATTTTGGTAGTTCCCTGCATATTGCCCACATATAGTAACCATGGTGTGATTGCAGTGGATTACAGAGGACATGACACCCTGTTCCATCCCTACAATAGGCAAATAATTGCTTACAGTGGTCCTTTGCTATGTTTTACACTGGACGCCTGCAACAACTGTAGAGTCTGCAAATGTAACCCACAAAGGGAATACCATGCCTTATGCACATGCCCTGTATGGACAGATGCCACTAACACCAGTGAATGCCTTATCATGCTGTCAATGTAGGTGCAGCCACAACCTCAGTTACATAGCCAGTTCTCACCACATGAAGTCAGGAATGCCACATCAGATGATAACAATCTGTCCACACAACATGCCTCAGAGACCCCAGGTACACTTCCACATGTCACAGAACATGCATGTGGGACATGTGCACAACCCAGACACTGTTCATGTTATGGAATATAGAACACATACATGGCAAGCTTTGCACAGCACTGGCCACCCACAATAGTAACCCAGATGAGTGGATGGTGAATACAATACCCACCTGTGTGGACCAATTCAGGGACTACACCCCGACCACACTGGAGACCATTATCATGTAGCCTGATGCCAATACATACCCTTTATCTAGCCTTGTACAGCCTTCTGGCACAGTCATCTACTACACACCTATGAAGCAATGAACCCATGCATGTCAGTACTGGCAAATGTGTGTCTGTGTGTGTTTGTGTGTGTGTGTGTGTGTGTGTGTGTGTGTGTGTGTGTGTGTGTGTGTGTGTGTGTGTGTGTGTGTGTGTGTGTGTGTGTGGAGATTAATGATTTTGAAGCCATTCACACTCACTACACCTCCCTATGCCCTACAGTAGCATGCCTTCTGATGTCAGTCACCTTGAAATACCCTTTGGCCATATATCCACCTGATAAGCTCTGTGGCGCATGTGATACCTGTGTACCTGTAGTGTAACAAACTAGTTAGCTAGGAGTTCTAATCCTCACTGTGATAATGTGTGTGAGTCCCTGAGAGAGTGTGGTTGTGTCTTCCTTTGACACCTGTTTTTGTGGACAGCCACATGTACTACACTTACCTTATCCCGCCTGTATCACTGTTACTGATTTCACTCACCTTCAAAGATACCTTTGGACAGCTCTCCAACATGTAAGCTCAGTGGCGTGTGCAATAACTGCATAACAATGTAACAGCAGTACATAGTCAGGCAGGGATTTGAAACCCAGTACTAGTAAGTGTGTGTTTGTGTGTTTGCGTGTATTATCAGTGTCCTGTGTGAGTGTTGGGGGGATTGACTAATGAAAAGGTCCATTGTAGTGTGGGTTTTGCCACATCAACATATTGAGGAGCTACATGTCCCATTGTCAACATTACAAGGCCAACATTTTCCAAACATTGTAGAGATTCTAGTCGACAATCCTCAGCCATAAATGTGTACAGCCATGTGCAATTACCGTGTGACAGTATGGATTAGTACGCAATATAGGCAACCGTCATAATGTCCAGATACCACTCTCCACCCATGGATCAGACACAAACATGCTTAGCTCTTACTCTCCTACCCCCTTCCTTTCTTACTTTGTCTCTGTCTGTCTCTCTCACTCCCTCTCTGGTGGATTTGGAAAAGTACACCTGCTTTGCTTAGGCAGCAGCATGTGTTTTGTAAGTGATGCTCATGATCAGCTGATGGCCTTTGCATGAATTGCAGTCCCCCCATTAGGTGATTGCATGTGAAACAGCTGTGGTATTATTCCTATAGCCAATTGCATGGAAAAACACTCCTATAATTAAGAACATCATGTGGGTGTTGGCCCTTTTCATTCACTGTGAGCAGGACTTCATGTGCATATTTGACAAACAGCATCACAAAGGGTAGTTGGATATACCTCATACAACATACACTGTGGAGACAGGCCAACAAACAGGAGGGGAATGTTCCAGACATGAGGACAGAATGTAAGTATTGCTCTTCTACATTTGAAGTCATGTTGGTTTAACAGGGTTTGTGTGGATATGGCTGGTCTACATAATTTGATATGTCATGACAGTGTTATGTGGTTGGGGAAACTCCCACCTGTAGGGCTATCTGCAGACTGGCCAGTGTTTGGAGTCTTACATGTGTTGTGTTACTCACGCATTTCCTATCTTTGGAAATGCAGTAGCATACTCTGAGGACTGCAGTCAGTACATGGTGACAGCCATGTGAGTTACTGACTTCATGTCCCTCAGTAGATATGTCACAACAAACCCTGTTACACCAGTAAATTTTTGGGTTTATCACAGCAACACGTCAGTACTGGCCCTGTGTTAGTGCCTCCAGCCACAACTTTGTCAATCTTTGTACATATGTCATGCAGTAAGAGGTGCAGTACATCATTATTTATTGATATCATACCTGATAACAAGCCAGTGAGATACCAGACTGCTAGACATGTTATGTATAGTAGGCCTTATATTTGAGGACAAAACCTGAATATTCTGTTGTAGTGTGTACAGTAGTGAGGTCTGTGTACTTACGGTGATTGTTGACAGAGTGTGTAATGTGAATATGTACCTTGGCCTGAGTATGGACTGTGGTAGATGTCATTGTTCTTGGTCCTGTGCTATGTGATTTTGCCTGCTGCTGCAGTGTATGGTACCCTATCGGCATACGTGTTTGTAGGGCCAGACTGACACATGTCCCATACACAGTCAGGCGTCGGAATACACTGTGTATTGGCCCAGTATATGTAGGATTGGTGTGTGAGTGGCACATATGAGGATGGTGTTGTGTTCACACAGTCCATATACTGTAATATTAAGTATGCTTACCATATGTGACTGTGGCTGTGTTCAGATTGGTCGTGGGTATGCACTTTCACACAGGTGTCTGTTACTCCATGCTGTTACATGCCTGTAGAGCCTGATATATTTGCTGGTACATGTGTATTCCCCCATAAGAAATGTAGGCCAGTTTTGTGGCAGTCTGCCTGTAGTTTGCACAGTGCTTTCTGACATGCCTAGCAGCTCAGTATATTTACCCAGTATGATGTTATGTCCAGATATTTGTCACATGTACTGTTGCCGGGCCACCATAACTGTTGTGTATTTCTGACAAAGCAGTGGGATGCTGTACAGATGTATGTCACTAACTAGTGGGTAGTATGTGGGCTTGTGACCTCTGCTCCTCCGGTTATTATGTGTCAAGATAGACAGGTGTGTGTGTGAATGCATAAACTGTGTGAGCTTATCTATTCCAGTATTTTCATGATATCCCCATTTACATCTACTTTGTCAGGCTTGGTCCACACGTCTTGCACTAAGGTGTGCTGTGGATATGTTTGGACTGACCAGAATGTATCAGGCTGTCCACATTTATTGGTCATATTTCTTCTGTATTCCACAGGATCATTACGCCGATTTGTTTGGTACTGTACTATGATGATCCTGTGAAGTCTGTCAGTAACTGATGGTGTACATGTTAATATCTGATGTGACTTCGCACACATTTCTGTTAAGACAACCTTTGTTACAGTAGCAAAAGTCTACATGTATACCTGCAATACTTACATGACATCCCTTTGCACTAAGACATTGTGACTATGGGACACCTACAACACAAAAGGAATACATTATGGAGACCACAATCACTCAGTGTTAATAACAGCTGTAATGCATCATGGCTGGACAGCTACACATCCTGACATGTAAGCATTAAACTTTAGTGTGGAAAACATGTTACACAGCATTACATTGGTACACCATAGTACAGCCACCCTGTGCATCAGATCCATATTAGCCTGTCCCTGCATCAATGCTATGGATGACAGGGATGTGGCACTGGTATCAACATATGCACATGGTGTGTTGTTGGTTTGCCAGAGACCTAGGCTGAGCCATATGTTTGCATCATGTGTGTGTGTTAGGGGGTTTCATTATTAATTGGGCTGTTGTGATGTGGTGTGTGTAGGTATGGGGTTTCCCTAGCTGTGTTGGTGATGTGTGTGTGTATGCATGCACACAGTTCTGCCATGTGGCTGCCCTATACAGGAGTTTGTTGTACAGCTACAGACCATACCTGGAGGGTGTGCATTTCACCGTCTCTGGCCATGGACATGAGAACTGTGCCTGCCAGGGGTTCCATTGGCACCACCAGGTACAAACCACAATATGGTACTGTCCCCTGATGATGACATATGTGCACTGGATCCAGGTCCCTCTTGGGACCGGCCAGGGTCATGTGCACATGACTTGCTGTGTGGAGGTGTGGACAGCACCCCCCCCTGCAGTGCTAGGGCTGGTACTGCCACTACAGGAGCAACTCTGATTTCTTGCACGTCCACGTCGACCTCCAGCTGTTGGTGTTGCTGGCCTACATCCACATGGCCATTGCACTACTCCCACCATATACTCAAGCACAGACATTGCACAGTCAAGGATTCACACCGTCTCACCCAACCAGCTATCCATGACCTCCACAAAATAACCTCCTATGAGCACCCTTGTACATCTGCCTGTGTGGTACCCTGCTGGCCATCTGGCTATGGCTGCTGTGTCCAGACACACGTGCCTTAGACACCACACTGTCCTGTCCCATGCCACCACCTGACAACTGTCCCTCTTCTATGGCCACTGGTGATAGGGTGTGTATGGGCAATGTGACTATGTGCGGGGATGGGGTGGATAACAGTGGGATGGTGCAGACTGAGCCCCTGACAACCCTGCCTGTGTCTCAACATACCTATCATCATTGTCAGTGTTTGTATGGACACTAATATCAGTTTGCCAGCAGGAGGTACCCTGACCCACCTCGCCACCTGTGAGGGGAAAACAAGAAACACGCTTTAAGACCTGTATGTCATCGCTTAACAGTACACACACACACACACACACACACACACACACACACACACACACACACACACACACACTTACAGGTGAGGCTGCACAAAGATATTACACACAGACCTCTCATTACCCATCTGTCAACATGCATGACATATGGCATTCACATGCAGTGCAGTTATAGTCAATCCCTGTTACCGACATTATACATCTCTGTGATGCATGGGTTGCGTAAGTAGGTGATGCCCCTTCCCCTGGAACACACTGCACCCATGTACACAGTATTGGTGTGCACCTTTTCAGCACCCTGGCATGTACTGTGCACCATTCCTCACAGGTGTACACCCCATTGCTGAATGTGTATATGTGTGCCAGTAATGTTTGCTCTGCTGTTCAGAGCCACTGTGTACTTCTCCGACACATACCTGGGATGATATGTGGACAGATGTCATTAGTGAATGCCTGATGTCTGATTACAGATCTCATCATCAGCAGTGCATGTATGACCAATAAAATACAATTACACTGACGACCTTTAAACCTTACTGTGGATATGAGGAGTGTACACACCTTTATTGACATGGCACCTTCTTTGCTGATATGCCATGGGGCCACATTACTGCATATGTTAACATTACATGAACCTGATATGTGACATATGACCTGTGCAATCAAACACAGTATCAAACAAATGTGTTAGTTGTGCAGATGCTGACTGAGATGCATACAATTTGTGAGTGCATAAGTGTGCACACCGTTGTCATGATGGTTTGTTGCACCAACTGTTAAGTGTACTACAGCAGTCACTATTCCTGAAAGGAGTATACTAGCATGGGCCATCTGAATTTCCCAGTATTTGGTCACTCTGACCTACAAATGTACCCCAGCTCGGCATTATTGCAAGGTCAACTCATGTGCACAGCCCTTGGAGGTCACACAGTGCCGTCACTATTGCTGTGGAGTCAGGGTTGTGTCTGCCACAATTCATGACCTTGACTGTGTGCAGGTACAGCCATTCTTAGCGAGCTTTGAATGTCTGCTTCAGTTCACTGTTGTGTTTCAGGATGACACCTCCTCCCCATCCTCAGCCGTTTTGCAGATGCTTGACAACTATGGGCTACACATGTGTCATTTTGCAGTGTCCCAAATTCAGAACACCATGTGTACTGGCCTAGTCCCTGCTAGTGTATGGCAAACATACAGGTGTACACTGGCACCAGCAAGGTGCAGATGGGGATGGTGTGCCTGAGGTGGGGTGAGGTGTTGCTTGTGCAGCACATGTATCTTAATTGATACTGTCTGTAGGTTTCCAACTTGGTCTTGGTACACCATTACACATTGCAATACATGTCTTTGGGGGACTTTTGATGTTATGCATACACTACCTGTAGAGAGTCCTGGCTGATGGTTCCTGTGGAACAACTGTCCCATCTGATTACACTAACCCATGGGCCACACTTATGCATAGTCCAGGTGATTGTCGACACAGTTACTGCACAGCCAGTACTTGCTAGACATTCCTGCAACTCCCTCAGTGTTGCGGCATGTTACTAGGCAGCCTGCATGACCAGTCTGCAACATGTGCCGTCATCTGTCTTTGATGGTTATCTGTTTATTGTCTACATTAATCTTTTCCCATACATCCTTGCCACATACATGAATGTCTGCACTGTTTGCCATGGTATATGCAGTGGTGAGGTAAGGCTACATGTCTCACTCCTGTGTGCTACCTGTTGGGTATGGGATCCATTCCATGGCTTGTAAGATGTGTGCAAGCTACGACTGCCTTTGTTGCAGGCAAGTGGGCACATTTGATGGACAAACATCTTGAATAGGAGACCATTTCTTTGAAATTGAGGACCTGTACTTGCTGGGTGGTCCATACTCATGAAGAGTGAATGCTGTCATTACCTCAGAAGCTGCTTCCACAATATGTTATTTGGAGTGTATGCACACATATGCTTGCAGTGTTTGTTAAGGTATGGATTCCCCATATATGCTGTCCTAACATAGGATTCCATATTGCACATTCATTCCTTATGTTAGGACCACATTACAGGTTGTAAGGGTTGTGGAATGTGGTATTGTGATATGCCATTGTATTGATCTTTAACAGTTGCCATTGTAGTAGTGGTATATACACTGTTGTAGCACTGTATAAGGGTGATGTTTCAGACATGTTCCTACTGTAGGCCATTTGTCCCACCATTATGTTCATCTCTGTGTACACATCTTGCAATGACAGGTTGTTAGTTATACTGCAGGAGTCTTACATACCCTTCAGATATGCCGCCATGGTGACCACTGTGATGCAGTGCAGTTAACAGCAACAATAAGTGAACATGTACAGCATGCATTATGGGTAGGCATGTTAAATGTGTGCATGGCAAATACCATGGCCATAACATAGCTGGTGTATTGGCAAACCTGAACAAACAGCACCATACTCACCAGCTACAGACTGCTGCCCCAGAGGTATACCAGTGGGACCTACATAGTTGTGTGAGAGATGTGATGTCAGTAGCCACACCTGTGGCATTGGTACAGGGTGGGAGCAGCATTACAGTACATCAACAGTACAAACCCACAATAGTACATATTATGCACATCTGTTTATTACTACAATGCAGCAACAGAACATATATATTTTATCTCACATATGCATGATTAAACTCTACAGATGAAGATGGATAAGCGACATTCATCTACTGATGTGCCCTGTGGCCTTACTTGCACACTTCCCGTCCGTTGTGTGGGTAGCACCCACCTCCACAATGATCTCCACAGGGTCTTGTGTTAGTGGGCGGGCAGGTGCCCTGAGGCTGACAACGAGCCCCTCATCATGTATCGGGGGGCTGGATGGCATGACCACCCCCATGGCTATCTGGTCCCTCCTAACCACAG